>NW_027522638.1:0-90757 GCF_052094955.1 Ictidomys tridecemlineatus
CTGGGGTGCAGAAGGACTGTTACTGAGAGCAGAGTGTGTAGCCTGGGGTGCAGAAGGACAGCTGCAGAGAACAGAGGTTGGATACTGGGGTGCACAAGGGCCGTTGCAGAGTGATGAGGTTGGAGACTGAGGTGCAGAATGACTGTTATAGAGAGCAAAGTTTAGATAACTGTGTGCAGAAAGATCTTACAGAGAGCACACATTGGAGACTGGGATGCAGAAGGATTGTTTCAGAGAGCAGAGGTTGGAGACTGGGGTGTAGAAGGACTTTTGCAGAGAGCAGAGGTTGGAGACTGGGGTGCAGAAGGCCTTTTACAGAGAGCAGAGTTTAGAGATTGGGTTGCAGAAAACCTATTACAGAGAGCAGATGTTGGAGACTGGAGTGCAGTAAGATTGTTACTGATGGCACAGTTTGGAGACTGCTGTTTAGAAGAATTGTTGCAGAGAAAAGAAGTTTCAGACTGAGGCTTAGAAGGACTGTTACAGAGAGCAGAGGTTGGAAATTTGGGTGCAGAAGGACTGTTATAGAGAGAAGAGGTTGGAGACTTCTGTACAGAAGGACTGTTACAGAGAGCAGAGATTGGAGACGGGTACAGAAGGACCGTTGCAGAGATCAGATTTGGGAGACTTGGGTGCAGAAGGACTATTACAGAGAGCAGATTTTGGAGACAGAGGTGCAGAATGATTGTTACAGAGAGCAGATTTGGAGACTGGCGTGCAGAAGGATAATTACAGAGAGCAAAGTTTAAAGACTGAGGTGCAGAAGGACTTTTACAGAGAGCAGAGGTTGGAGACTGAGGTGCAGAAAGATCGTTGCAGAGAGAAGAGTTTGGAGACTGGGGTGCAGAAGGACTGTTACAGAAAGCAGAGTTTGGCAATTGGGGAGCAGATGGTCCGTTACAAAGAGATGAGGTTGGAGACTGCGATACAAAAGGACTTTTACAGAGAGCAGAGTTTGGAGACTGGGTAGAAGAAGGATCGTTGCAGAGAGCAGATGTTGGAGACTGGGGTGTAGAAGGACTGTTGCCAGAGAGCAGAGGTTGGAGACTGAGGTGCAGAAGAGACTGTTACAGAGAGCAGAGTTTGTAGCCTGGGGTGCAGAAGGACAGCAGCAGGGAACAGAGGTTGGATACTGGGGTGCACAAAGGCCGTTGCAGAGAGAGAAGCTTGGAGACTGAAGTACAGAATGACTGTTACAGAGAGCAAAGATTGGAGAGTGGGGTGCAGACTGATCTTACAGAGAGAAGACGTTGGAATCTGGGATGCAGAATGATCATTGCAGAGAGCAGAGGTTGGAGACTGGGATGTAGAAGGACTTTGCAGAGAGCAGAGGTTGGAGACTGGGGTGCAGAAGGCCTGTTACAAGAGAGTAGAGTTTGGAGACTGGGTTGCAGAAAACCTGTTACAGAAAGTAGATGTTGGAGACTGGGTTGCAGAAGGATTGTTACAGATAGCACAGTTTGGAGACTGGGGCTCAGAAGGATTGTTAGAGAGAGCAGAATTTCAGATTGAGGCTTAGAAGGACTGTTACAGAGAGCAGAGGTTCAAAATTGGGTTGCAGAAGGACCCTTATAGAGAAAAGAAGTTGGAGATTGCCAAACAGAAGGACTGTTACAGAGAGCAGAGTTTGGAGACTGGGGTGCAGAAGGACCGTTGCAGAGAGCAGATGTGGTAGACTGGGATACAGAAGATCGTTGCAGAGAGCACAGGTTGAAGACTGAGGTGCAGAAGGATTGCTACAGAGAGCAGAGTTTGAGGACCGGGGTTCAGTAGGATAGTTTCAGAGAGCACAGGTTGTAGACTGGGGTGCAGAATAAATGTTGCAGAGAGTAGAGGTTGGAGACTGGGGTGCAGAAGGACTGTAGCAGAGAGCAGAGGTTGGAGACTGGGGTGTAAAAGAACTGTTGCAGGAGCAGACGTTGGAGACTGAGGTGCAGAAGGACTGTTACAGAGAGCAGAAGTTTTAGACTGGGGTGCAGAATAACTGATACTGAAAGTAGAGTTTGGAGACTGGGGTGCAGAAGGACTGTTACTGAGAGCAGAGTGTGTAGCCTGGGGTACAGAAGGACAGCTGCAGAGAACAGAGGTTGGATACTGGGGTGGACAAGGGCCGTTGCAGAGTGATGAGGTTGGAGACTGAGGTGCAGAATGACTGTTACAGAGAGCAAAGTTTGGATAACGGTGTGCAGAAGGATCTTACAGAGATCAGACTTTGGAGACTGGGATGCAGAAGGATTGTTGCAGAGAGGCAGGAGGTTGGAGACACGGGTGTAGAAGGACTTTTGCAGAGAGCAGAGGTTGGAGACTGGGGTGCAGAAGGCCTGTTACAGAGAGCAGAGTTTAGAGACTGGGTTGCAGAAAACCTGTTACAGAGAGCTGATTTTGGAGACTGTGGTGCAGAAGGATTGTTACTGATGGCACAGTTTGGAGACTGTTGTTTAGAAGGATTGTTGAAGAAAGCAGAAGTTTCAGACTGAGGCTTAGAAGGACTGTTACAGAGAGCAGACGTTGGAAATTTGGGTGCAGAAGAACCGTTATTAGAGAGAAGAGGTTGAGACTTTTGTTTAGAAAGACTGTTACAGAGAGCAGAGTTTTCAGACTGGGGTGCAGAAGGACCGTTGCAGAGATTAGATGTGGGAGACTGGGGTGAAGAAGGACTATTAGAGAGAGCAGAAGTTGGAGACAGAGGTGCAGAACGATTGTTACAGAGAGCAGATTTGGAAACTGGGATGCAGAAAGACAATTACAGAGAGCAAAGGTTGGAGACAGAGGTACAGAAGGACTTTACAGAGAGCAGAAGTTGGAGACTGAGGTGCAGAAAGATCGTTGCAGAGAGAAGAGTTTGGAGACTGCGGTGCAGAAGGACTGTTACAGAAAGCAGAGGTTGGCAATTGGGGAGCAGATGGACCATTACAAAGAGAAAAGGTTGGAGACTGCGATACAAAAGGACTTTTACAGAGAGCAGAGTTTGGAGACTGGGTAAAAGAAGGATCATTGCAGAGAGCAGATGTTGGAGACTGGGGTGCAGAAGGCCTATTACAGAGAGCAGAGTTTGAAGACTGGGGTGCAGAAGGCCTGTTACAGAGAGCAGAGTTTGGAGACTGGGGTGCAGAAGACTGTTACAGAGAGCAGCGTTTGGACAATGGGGTGCAGAAGGCCTGTTACAGAGAGCAGAGTGTGGAGACTGGGGTGCAGAAAGAGTGTTACAGAGAGCAGAGTTTGGAGATTGGGGTACAGAAGAACTGTTACTAGAGTAGAGGTTGGAGGCAAGGGTGCAGAAGGACTGTTTCATGAGAGCAGAGTTTGGAAACTAAGGTGCAGAAGGACTTTTACAGAGAGAAGATTTTGGAAACTGGGATGTAGAAGGACCATTGCAGAGAGCAGAGGTTGGAGCCTGGGGAGAAGAAGGATCGTTGCAGAAAGCAGATGTTGGAGACTGGGGTGCAGAGGGAATATTAAAGGGAGCAGAGGTTGGAGACAGAGGTGCAGAAAGATCATTTCTGAGTGCAGAGGTTTTAGACTGGGGTGCAGAAAAATATTACAGATTGCAGAACTTTGAGACTGAGGTGCACAAGGACTTTTACATAGAGGAGAGGTTAGAGACTGGGTTGTAAAAGAATTCTTACAGAGAGCAGAGGATGGAAACTGGGGTGCCGAAGATCGTTTCAGAGAGCAGAGTTTGGAGAATGAGGTACAAAAGGAATGCTACAGAGTGCAGAGGTTGGAGAATGGGGTGCAGCAGGACAGTTACAGAGAGCACACGTTGGAGACTTGGGTGCAGAAGAAATGTTCCAGAGAGCAGAGGTTGGAGACTGGGGTGCAGAAGTACGGCAGCAGAGAGAAGAGGTTGCAGACTGGGGTGCAGAACTAGTGTTGCAGAGAGCAGTTGTTGGAGACTGGGATGCAGAAGTATCATTGCAGAGAGCAGAGGTTGAAGAATGCAGTTTAGAAGGACTTTTGCAGAGAGGCAGAGATTGGAGACTGAGGTGCAGAAGGATTGTTGCAGAGAGAAGAGGTTGGAGACTGGGTACAGAAAACCTGTTACAGAGAGCAGAGATTGGAGACTGAGGTGCAGAAGACCTGTACAGAAATCAGAGGATGGAGACTAGGGTGCAGAAGGATTGTTGCAGACAGCAGAGGTTTCATACTGAGGCGTAGAAAGACTGTTACAGAGAGCAGAGGTTGGAATCTGAGGTGCAGAAGGACTGTTACAGAAAGCAGAGGTATTCAATTGGGGTACAGAAGGACCGTTTTAGAGAGAAGAGTTTGGAGACGGCGGTACAGAAGGACTGTTAGAGAGAGCAGAGATTGGAGACTTTGGTGCAAAGGACCGTTGTAGAGAGCAGATGTTGGAGACTAGGGTGCAGAAGGACTGTTACAGAGAGCAGAAATTGGAGACTGAGGTGCAAAAGGATTGATACAGAGAGCAGAGGTTGGAGACTGCGGTAGAAAAGGACCATTACAGAGAGCAGAGTTTGGATACTGGGTGCAGAAGGACTGTTACAGAGAGGAGAGGTTGGAGAAATGGATGCAAAAGGTTCTTACAGAGAGCAGAGTCTGGAGACTGGGATGCAGAAGGACTGTTGCAGAGAGCAGAGGTTTGAGACTGAGGTTCAGAAGGATCGTTGCAGAGAAAAGAGGTGGAGACTGGGGTGCAGAAAGACTGTTACAGAGAACAGAGATTCGAGATTGGGGGGCAGAAGCACTGTTACAGAGAGCAGAGGTTTGAGACTGGGGTGCAGTAAGCCTGTTACAGAGAGCAGAGTTGGAGACTGAGGTGCAGAAGGACTGTTACAGAGAGCACAGTTTGGAGACTGAGGTGCAGAAGGATTGGTACAGAGAGAAGAGGTTGGAGACTAGGTGTAGAAGGACTAATACAGAGTGCAGATTTTGGAAACTGTGGTGCAGAAGGATGTTTGCAGAAAGAGGAGGTTGGAAAATGAGGTGCAGAAGCATCAATACAGAGAGCAGAGTTTGGAGACTGGGGTCAGAAATACAGTTACAGAGAGCACAGTTTGAAGACTGGGGTGTAGAAGAAATGTTGCAGTGAGCAGAGATTGGAGACTGTGGTACAGAAGTACTGTTACAAAGAGCAGAGTGTGGAGACTGGAGAGCAGAAGGAATGTCACCTAGAGCAGAGTTTGGAAACTGGGGTGTAGAAGGATGTTACAGAGAGCAGAGGCTGGAGACTGGGGTTAGAAGGACTGTTGCAGAGAACAGACGTTGGAGACTGGGTGCAGAAGGATCGTTGCAGAGAGCAAAGGTTGGAGACAGAGGTGCAGAAAGATCGCTACGGAGAGCAGAGTTTGGAGACTGGGGTGCAGTAGGAAATTTACAGGAGCACAGGTTGGAGCCTGGGGTGCAGAAGAAATGTTGAAGAGAGCAGAGGTTGGAGACTGGGGTTAACAAGGACTGTAGCAGAGAGCAGAGTTTGGAGACTAGGGTGTAGAAGGACTATTGCAAAGATCAGACTTTGGAACTGGGATGCAGAAGGATTGCTGCAGAGAGCAGATGTTGGAGACTGGTGTGTAGAAGGACTTTTGCACAGAGCAGAGGTTTGAGACTGGGGTGCAGAAGGACTGTTGCCAAGAGCAGAGTTTAGATACTGAGGTGCAGAAGGACAGTTACAGAGAGCAGAGTTTTCAGACTGGGGTGCAAAATAACTGATACGGAAAGTAGAGTTTGGAGACTGGGGTGCAGGAGGATTGTTACAGAGAGCAGAGTTTGTAGCCTGGGGTGCAGAAAGACTGCTGCAGAGAACAGAGGTTGGATACTGAGTTGCAGAAAAGCCGTTGCAGAGAGATGAGGTTGAAGACTGAGGTGCAGAATGACTGTTACAGAGAGTAAAGTTTGGAGAACGGGGTGCAGAAGGATCTTAAAGAGAGGCAGACGTTGGAGACTGGGATGCAGAAGGATCTTTGCAGAGAGCAGAGGTTAGAGACTGGGGTGTAGAAGGACTTTTGCAGAGAGCAGAGGTTGGAGACTGGGGTGCAGAAGGCCTGTTACAGAGAGCAGACTATGGAAAATGAGTTGCAGAAGACCTGTTACAGACAGCAGATGTTTGAGACTGGGGAGCTGAAGGATTGTTACAGATAGCACACTTTGAAGACTTGGGTTTAGAAAGATTGTTTCAGAGAGCAGGGGTTCAGACTGTGGCTTAGAAGGACTGTTACAGAGAGCAGAGGTTAGAGATTGAGGTGCAGAAGGACTGTTTCAGAAAACAGAGGTTGGCATTTGGGGTGGCAGAAATACTGTTATAGAGAGAAGAGTTTAGAGACTGCGGTACAGAAAGACTGTTACAGTGAGAAGAGTTTGGAGACTGGGGTGCAGAAGGACTGTTACAGAGAGCAGACGTTGGAGACAGAGGTGCAATAGGATTGTTACAGAGAGCAGAAATTTGAGACTGGGGTGTAGAAAAACCATTAGAGAGAGCAAAGAATGGAGACTGAGGTGCAGAAGGACTTTTACAGAGAGCAGAGGTTGGAGACTGTGGTGCAGAAGGATCGTTGCAGAGAGAAGAGTTTGGAGACTGGGGTACTGAAGGACTGTTACAGAAAACAGAGGTTGGCAATTGGGGAGCAGATGGACCGTTACAAAGAGAAGAGGTTGGAGAATGCGATACACAAGGACTTTTACAGAGAGCAGAGTTTGGAAACTTGATAGAAGAAGGATCGGTGCAGAGAGCAGATGTTGGAGACTGGGGTGCAGAAGGACTTTCACAGAGAGCACAGGATGGAGACGTGGTGCAGAAAAAATGTTGCAGAGAGCAGAGTTTGAACACCTGGGTGCAGAAGGACTGATACAGAGAGAAGAGGTTGGAGACTGGTGTGCAGAAGGACCATTACAGATTGCAGAGGTTGGATACTGAGGTGCAGAAGGACTTTTACAGAGAGGAAAGGGATGGAGACAGGGGTGTCAAAAGATACTTACAGAGAGCAGAGGATGAAGACTGGGATGCAGAAGGAGTGTTACAGTGAGCAGAGTTTGGAG
The DNA here is from genome assembly GCF_052094955.1 of Ictidomys tridecemlineatus. Classification (NCBI taxonomy): domain Eukaryota; kingdom Metazoa; phylum Chordata; class Mammalia; order Rodentia; family Sciuridae; genus Ictidomys; species Ictidomys tridecemlineatus. The sequence goes on from NW_027522638.1 coordinate 6,991, forward strand.
ATAGGGGTTCAGAAGAACTGTTACAGAAAGCAGAGGTTGGACACTGATGTGCAGAAGGACTGTTACACAGAGCAGAGCTTGGAAACTGGGGTGCAGAAAAACTGTTGCAGAGAGCAGAGGTTGAAGACTGGGATACAGAAGGATCGTTGCAGAGAGCAGAGTTTTGAGACTTAGGTGCAGAAGGATCTCTACAGAGAGCAGAGTTTGGAGACCGGGGTGCAGTAGGATAGTTACAGAGAGCATAGGGTGGAGACTGCAGTGCAGAAGAAATGTTGAAGAGAGATGAAGTTGGAGACTGGGGTGCAGAAGGACTTTAGGAGAGAGCAGAGGTTTGAGACTCGTGTGTAGAAGGACTGTTGCAGAGAGCAGACGTTAAAGACTGGGATGCAGAAAGATCGTTGCAGAGAGCAGATATTGGATACTGGGGTATAATAAGACGTTTTCAGAGAGCCGAGGTTGGAGACTGGGGTGCAGAAGGACTGTTGTAGAGAGCAGCCTTTGGAGACTGGGTTGTAGAAGGACTGTTGCAGAGAGCAGACCTTGGAGACTGGGATGCAGAAAGATCGTTGCAGAGAGCAGATGTTGGATACTGGGGTATAATAAGACGTTTGCAGAGAGCAGAGGTTGGAGACTGGGGTGCAGATGGACTGTTGAAGAGAGCAGAGGTTGAAGACTGATGTGCAGAGGGAATGTTACAGACAGCAGAGGTTTCAGACTGGGGTGCAGAATAACTGATACAGAAAGTAGAGTTTGGAGACTGGGGTGCAGAAGGACTGTTACAGAGACCAGAGTTTTTAGCCTGGGGTGCAGAAGGACAGCTGCAGAGCACAGAGGTTTGATACTGAGGTGCAGAAGGGCCGTTGTAGAGAGATGAGTTTGGAGACTGACATGCAGAATGACTGTTACAGAGAGCAAAGTTTGGAAAATGGGGTGCAGAAGGATCTTACAGACAGCAGACGTTAGAAACTAGGATGCAGAAGGATCGTTGCAGAGAGCAGAGGTTTTAGACTGGGGTGTAGAAGGACTTTTCCACAGAGCCAAGGTTAAAGAATGGGGTGGAGAAGGCCTGATACAGAGAGCAGAGTTTGGAGACTGGATTGCAGAAAACCTGTTACAGAGAGCAGGTTTTGGAGACAGGGGTGCAGAAGGATTGTTACAGATAGCACAGTTTGGAGACTGTTGTTTAGAAGGATTGTTGCAAAGAGCAGAAGTTTCAGACTGAGGCTTAGAAGGACTGTTACAGAGAGGAAAGTTTGGAAACTGGGGTGCAGAAGGAGCGTTATATTGAGGAGAGATTGGAGACTGGGGTGCAGAAAAACCATTGCAGAGAGCAGATGTGGGAGACTGGGGTGCAGTAGGACTGTTACAGAGAGCAGACCTTAGAGACAGAGGTGCAGAAGGATTCTTACAGAGAGAAGAGATTGGAGACTGGGGTGCATAAGGACAATTACAGAGAGCAAAGGATGGAGACTTTTACAGAGAGAAGAGTTCTGTAAAAGTGCAGAAGGACTTTTACAGAGAGAAGAGTTTTGAGACTGAGGTGTATAATGATCGTTGCAAAGAGAAGAGTTTGGAGACTGGGGTACAGAAGGACTGTTACAGAAAACAGAGGTTGGCAATTGGGGAGCAGATGGACCGTTACAAAGAGAAGAGGTTGGAGACTGCAATATAAAAGAACTTTCATATAGAGCAGGGTTTGGGGACTGGATAGAAGAAGGATCGTCAGAGAGCAGATGCTGGAGACTTGGGTGCAGAAGGACTGTTACAGAGAGCATAGGTTGGAGACTGGGGTGCAGAAGAAATGTTCCAGACAACAGAGTTTGAAGACTTGGGTGCATAAGGAATTTGGCAGAGAGCAAAGTTTGGAGACTGTGGTGCAGAAAGACTGATACAGAGATTAGAGGTTGAAGACTGGTGTTCAGAAGAATCGTTTCAGAGAGCAAAGGTTGGAAACTAAGGTGCAGAAGAATTGTTACACAGAGCAGATTTTGGTTACTGGGGTGTAAAAGGACTTCTGCAGAGAGCAGAGGTTGGAGACTGAGGTGCAGAAGGATCATTACAGAGAGTAGAGCTTGGAGACTGAGGTGCAGAAGGATTGATACAGAGAGCAGAGGTTGGAGACTGGGGTGCAGAAGGACTATTGCAGAGAGCAGAGGTTTTAGACTGGTGTGTAGAAAGACTGTTGCTGAGAGTAAAGGTAGGAGATTGGGGTGCAGAAGTACTGTAGCAGAGAGCAGAGTTTGGAGACTAAGGTGCAGAAGGACAGTTACACAGAACAGTGTTTGGAGACTCGGGTGCAGATGGACCCTTACAAAGAGCAGTAGTTGGAGACTGCAGTACAGAAGGACTGTTATAGAGAACAGAGTTTTGAGACTGGTGTGGAGAAGAACTGTTGCAGAGATTAGATTTTGGAGACTTTGTCATAGAAGGACTGATGCAGAGAACACAGGTTGGAGACTGGGGTGCAGAAAGAACTTTGAAGAGAGCAGAGGTTGGAGACAGGGGTGCAGAAGGATCTTACAGTGAGAAGAGGTTGGAGTCTGGGATGCAGAAGGACTGTGGCAGTGAGCAGACGTTGGAGACTGGGGTGCAGAAGGCTTATTGCAGAGAGCAGATGTTGGAGACTGGGGTGCAGAAGGACTGTTGCAGAGAGCAGATTTTGGAGACTGGGTTGTAGAAATTTCTTTCAGATAGCAGAGTTTGGAGACTGAGGTGCAGAAGGACTGTTACAGAGAGCAGAGGTTGGAGAGTGGGGTGCAGTAGGAATGTTTAAGAGAGCAGAGCATAGGTTGGAGCTGGGGTATAGAAGGACTGTTGAAGAGAGCACATGTTGGAGATTTGGGTGCAAAAAGACTGTTGCAGAGAGCAGAGGTTTGAGACTGAGTTGTAGAAGGACTGTTACAGAGTGCAGATATTTGAGACTGGGATGACGAAGGATCGTTGCAGATAGCAGAAGTTGGAGACTGAGGTGCTGAAAGATCATTGCAGAGAGCAGAGGTTAGAGACTGGGGTGCAAAAGCATCATTACAGAAAGCAGAGGTTTGAGATTGGGGTGCAGAAGGACTTTTACAGAGAGCACAGGTAGGAGACTGAGGTGCAGAAGGAATGTTGCAGAGAGCAGAGGTTGGAGACTGGGATGCAGGAGGACTTTTGCAGAAAGCAGAGGTTAAAGAGTGAGGTGAAGAAAGACGTTTAAAGAGAGCAGATATTGGAGACTGGGGTGCAGAAAGACTTATAAAGAAAGCAGATGTTGGAGACTCGGGTGCAGAAGGAGGGATAAAGAGAGCACAGGTTGGAGACTCCGGTACAGAAGGACTGCTATAGAGAGTAGAGGTTGGACACTGGGATTCAGAACGACTGTTGCAGAGAACAGAGGTTGGAGACTGGGGTGCAGAAGTACTGTTGCAGAGAGCAGAGGTTGGAGACTGGGGTGCACAAGAATCGTTGCAGAGAGTAGCTGTTGGAGACTGGGGTGAAGACTTCCTCTTACAGACAGCAGTGTTTGGAGAATGAGGTGCAGAAGGCCTGTTACAGAGAGCAGGGATTGGAGACTTGGGTGCAAAATGTGTTTCAGTGAGCAGAGTTCGTGGACTAAGTTTAAAATGGTCTTACAGAAAGCAGAGGTTAGAGACTGATGTACAGAAGGACTGTTACAGAGAGTAGAGTTTGAAGACTGGGGTGCAGAAGGATTGTTGTAGAGAGCAGAGTTTTCAGACTGAGGTACAGAAGAACTGTTGCAGAGAGCAGATGTTGGAGACTGGTGTTCACAAGGACAGTATCAGCGAGCAGAGTTTTGAGACTGGGGTGCCAAAGGATCTTTGCAGAGAGCAGAGGTTGGAGACTGAGGTGCAGAAGTATCGTTGCGGAGAGCAGAGGTTTGAGACTGTTGTGCAGAAGGATGATTAAAGAGTTTATAGAGCAGAGTTTGGAGCCTGGGGTGCAGAAGGATTGATACAGAGGGCAGAGGTTGGAGACTGGGGTGCAGAAGGATTATTACAGAGAACAGAGGTTTTAGACTGGCGTGTAGAAGGACTGTTGAAGAGAATAGAGGTAGGAGATTGGGGTGCAGAAGGACTGTAGCAGAGAGCAGAGGTTAAAGACTAAGGTGCAGAAGGACAGTTACACAGAACAGAGTTTGGAAACTCGGTTGCAGAGGACCCTTACAGAGAGCAGTGGTTAGAGACTGCAGTACAGAAGGACTGTTACAGAGAACAGAGGTTGGAGACTGGTGTGGAGAAGAACTGTTGCAGAGAGTAGATGTTGGAGACTGTGACGCAGAAGGACTGATGCAGAGAACAATGTGTCGATACTGAGGTGCAGAAAGAACTTTGAAGAGAGCAGAGGTTGGAGACTGAGGTGCAGAAGGATCTTACAGTGAGAAGAGGTTGGAGTCTGGAATGCAGAAGGACTATGACAGAGAGCAGACGTTGGAGACTTGGGTGCAGAAGGATTACTGCAGAGAGCAGAGGTTGGAGACTGGGGTGCAGAAGGACTGTTACAGAGAGCAGAGGTTGGAGACTTAGTTGCAGAATGATTGTTACAGAGCGCAGAGGTTGGAGACTGTGGTGCAGAAAGACTGATAGAGTAAGCAGGGTTTGGAGCCTGGGGTGCAGAAGGACCATTACAGAGAGGAGAGGTTGGAGACTGCGGTACAGAAGGACTGTTACACAGAGCAGAGTTTGGAGACTAGGGTGCAGAAGGACTGTTGCAGAGAACAGAGGTTGGAAACTGGGGTGCAGTAGGATCGAGGCAGAGAGCAGAGTATTCACACTGAGGTGCAGAAGAACTAATGTAGAGAGCATATGTGAAAGACTGGGGTGCATAATGATTGTTGCAGAGAGCAGAGGTTGGAGACTTCTGTGCAGATGGACTGTTCCATAGAGTAGACGTTGGAGACTGGGTGTAGAAACCCTGTGAAAGAGAGAAGTGTTGGAGAAGAGGTGCAGAAGAACTGATACAGAGAGCAGAGATTGGAGATTGGTTTGCAAAAGGATCTTACAGAGACTAGAGTTTGAAGACTGAGGTGCAGAAGGACAATTGCAGATAGCATAGGTTGAGGACTTAGGTGCAGAAGGACTGTTAAAGAGAGCTGCGGTTGGAGACTGAGGTGCAGAAGGACTGATACAGAAAGCAGAGTTTTGAGACTGGGGTGCTGAAGGACCATTATAGAGAGCAGAGGTTGGAGACTGCAGTGCAGAAGAACTTCTACAGAGAGAAGAGTTTGGAGACTGGGGTGCAGAAGGACTGTTGCAGGGAACAGAGGCTGGCGACTGAGGTGCCAATGGACCTTTGAAGATAGCAGAGGTTGGAGACTAGAGTGCAGAAGAATCTTACAGAGAGCAGAGGCTGGAGACTTGTGTGCAGAAGTATTGTTGCAGAGAGCAGAGGCTGGAGACTTGGTTGCAGAAGGACTGTTGCAGAGAGAAGAGGATACAGACTGAGGTGCAGAAGTACTGTTACAAAGAGCAGAGGTTAGAGACTGTGGTGCAAGACTGATACAGAAAGCAGAGTGTGGAGACTGGGGTGCAGAAGGACCGTTACAAAGAGCAGAGATTGGAGACTGGGGTACAAAAGTACTTTTACAGAGAGCAGAGATTTGATACTGGGGAGCGGAAAGACTGTTGCAAAACAAAGGTTTAAGACAGGGTTGCAGAAGGAGTTACAGAGAGCAGAGGTTGGAGACTGAGGTGCAGAACCATTGTAACAGAGAGTAGAGTTTGGAGACTGGAGTACAGAAGCATATTACAGCGAGCAGAGGTTGGAGACTGTGATGAAGAAGTACTGCTGCAGAGAGCAGAATTTGGAGACTGGGGTGCAGAAGGATTGTTACAGAGAGCAGAGGTTGGATACTGGGGTGCAGAAGTACTTTTGCATAGATCAGAAGTTGGAGATTTGGATGCAGAAGGAACTGTGGCAGAGAGCAGAGGTTGGAGACTGAGGTGCAGAAGGACTGTTATAGAGAGCAGAGGATTGAGACAGGGGTGCAGAAGGAATGATATAGAAAGCAGAGGTTTAAGACTGGGGTACAGGAGGACTATTACAGAGAGCAGAGGTTGGAATCTCTAGTACAGAAGGACTGTTACAGAGAGAAGAGTTTGGAGACTGGGGTGTAGAAGAAATGTTGCAGAGAGCAGATGATGGAGACTGGGTTCCAGCAGGACTGTAGCAGAGAGAAGACTTTGGAGACTAAGGTGCAGAAGGACAGTTACACAGAGCAGAGTTTGGAGACTGGGGTTGAGTAGGACTGATACAGAAAGCAGAGGTTGGAGATTCGGGTGCAGAAGTACCCTTACAGAAAGCAGAGTTTGGAGACTTGGGTGGAGAATGACTGTTGCAGATAGCAGATGTTGGAGAATGGGGTGCAAAAGGACTGTTTCAGAGAGCAGAGGATGGAGACTGGGGTGCAGAAGGACTGTTACAGAGAGCAGAGGTTGCAGACTGAGTTGCAAAAAGACTCTTACAGAGGGCATAGTTTGGAGACTGTGGTGTAAAACGACTGATAAAGAAAACAGAGGTTTGATACTGGGGTGCATTAGGACCCTTACAGAGAACAGAGTTTGGAGACTGTGGTACAAAAGAAATGGTACACAGAGCAAAGTTTGGAGACTGGGGTGCAGAAGAACTGATGTAGAGAACAGAGGTTGCAGACTGGGGTTCAGAAGGACCATTGCAGTGATCAGAGTTTGGGAACTGAGGTGAAGAAGGATCGTTGGAGAGAGCAGAATTTTCAGACTGAGGTGCAGAAGGACTGTTGCAGAGAGCAGATGTTGGAGACTGGGGTGAAGTAGGTTCGTTGCAGAGAGCAGAGGTTGGAGACTAAGTTGCAGAAGGACTGTTGCAGATAGCAGAGGTTGGAGACTGGGGTGAAGAAAGTTCCTTGCAGAGACAGAGGTTGGAGACTAATGTGCAGAAGGACTGTTGCAGAGAGCAGATGTTGGAGACTGAGGTGAAGTAGGTTCGTTGCAGAGAGCAGAGGTTGGATACTAAGGTGCAGAAGGACTGTTGCAGATAGCAGAGTTTAGAGACTGGGGTGAAGAAAGTTCGTTGCAGAGAGCAGAGGTTGGAGACTAAGGTGCAGAAGGACTGTTGCAGTGAGCAGAGTTTGGAGATTTAGGTTAAGAAGGACTGTAACAGAGAGCAGAGGTTGGAGACTGGGGTGCAGAATAACTGATATGGAAAAGAGAGTTTGGAGACTTTGATGCAGAAGGACCGTTGTAGAGAGCAGATGTTGGAGACTAGGGTGAAGAAGGACTGTTACAGAGAGCAGACGTTTGAGACTAAGGTGCAGAAGATTGTTAGAGAGAGCAGAGGTTGAAGACTGGGGTACAGAAGGACCATTACAGAGAGCAAAGGTTGGAGAGTGAGGTGCAGAAGGACTTTTAAAGAGAGCAGAGTTTGGATACTGGGGTGCAGAAGGACTGAAGAAGTTCCAGATCATTTTCAGACCAGTGGAACCAGCTTACCTTATTATTAAGAGTGGTGAATAAAGCTTCTGATTTCCTCACTCCCTTAACAATACATCATTATCATTCCTTTTATTGTGATGACCTTGGAATGTGTGAAGTGCTTCATCAAATGTGCTTTAGCTTTGCCTTTTCCTGATGGCAAATCATTCTTAGATCTTTTAGGAGTACTGTTAATGTGTCTCTCCTAAGCAGGAGGAAAACCCCATTGTATTATGGGAAATTTTAAGTTTTAGAGACTTACCTCTTTATCTAATTCTTTTATTTTTATTTTTTTGCAGTAAAATACTACAAGACTTTCAAGCTTGTTGTCTTTTCTCCATCTGTGCCCGAAAGAGCTGTTTGATGACTCTTTTTTTTCCCCTACTTTTAAACTCCATAGCAAACAATTTCTTTACCAGGTCATGAGCAGGATCATAAAATTAAGGGGCATGAAGTCATACAGGGTTTGGTAAGGGATCAGCCCTTAGCAGGAGTGGATCAGCTGAAGATAGTGGGGATTCTTTTTAATATTGTGGCTTCTGATATCTGTCCATCTGGCAAAGTATGTAACATTGAGGAAAAACTTCATATTCCGTGCGAAATCCATCCCAATAAGTGTACACCCACCCTGACCCCTTCTCTCCCTAGCGGGAAGGGAAGGCCATCTTGAGGTTTCAGCCACCCACAACTTCTTAGCAGAAATCTCACTCTGAACTTCGTTCACCCACATCCCAGATGAGAGAGGACGCTGATCTTCTCGCTGCATGCTGGGAACAGGTGATAGCCAAGACTTTAATGAATCCAAGAGCGAATTAACTGCTCTCCATTGTTGCAGTTGAACTCAAGCCGTTGCCCTTCAGTTGTGTTTGCACACTGAGGAGTCCCAGAGCAGCTGCAGAGGAAAGGCTCGATGCATATTTTCAACAGGTAAGCCCCAGACCTCTATAAATGTCCATCACAGAAAAATGAATTGTGAGAGATCAGAAAATTTTGACTCTTTCATGAGGCCACAGATATGCGACAGGCAATTTTCAGAATAACAGGTCCGTTTTGTGGTGAATGGAGACCAACAGCCAGTTTTAGCAAGAGCTTTCTTTGCAGCCCAGGTGCTAGTATGGAGAGCAGCAAGGGCCACACCAAAACCAGAAATCTACACCTCTCTGTGAGAGTTGCTGGTAAGTAGTTTATTTACCATCACAATTTTCAAAAACACTATCCCAGAATCAGGATATACCTACACCTTAGAAACATATTACAGAATATTGTACATATTTTCATTACCATTTTGATGGCATTTATGTAATGACCTATCGTAGCACCTTTTCTATGTGTGTCTAAGTTTCCATAATACTACTTGTATTGCCAGAGTAGAAATAACTTCAGAGGTTATCACAAAACCTGAGGGATTTAGCATGATGCCTCCAGTACTGGAAGAAAACCCAAGACATAACCAGAAACCCTGGGATGCCTAAATTCCTTAAATGAGATTATGTGTGTGGAATATTACTCATGGTAAACAATAGATAATGCTAAGTGTTAATCCGCTGCTTTTGATGAGCAGGACAGAAAGGAATAATTTTTAGGGAGAAAGTATAGGGACACATTCACATTATGATGCAATATAGCATAACAATAGACCTACCAAAATATCTGTTTAAATAAAAATCATTATTGTAGAAGAAGTTATGTTTAGAAACCTATTCATTCACTAACTAGGGGTTTTCATCTTTATCTTACAACACATGGATGCTTGGGGAGGGGAGTTGCAAGCAATTTATTAACTATAATAAATCCCTGAATCTTGTGAGTAATCTACATCATACACAATCCCCATTCTTTAGAAATATTATATTTTGGAGTCATTCATAAATGACTTCATTCTCGGTCACCTGATTTGAGATCACTGATTAAAAAAGAAAGATGCAGAGCTGCTTGTTCTGTGGGAACTGAGCCGATGGTCTCCATAAGGGATATGTTTAGGAGACAGGAGACACTGAGTTCCTCAGAAGCCGCTGGGCTATGCTGCCTCACTTATGCCCACAGAGGCTTAATTTTTCTCAGCAAGATATCTGCACCAGAACCACTGAACAGAAATGTCCTCTCGCCTCTGTCAAGTCTCTGTTAGATCCTTTAGGTCCCACACAGTACCGTCTTTAAAGAATCTTTTAAAAACTCTGCTCCATGGATGTACTTGACAGACCTTCTTCATTCTTCAAACTTAAACTGAGTGTACATTTACACAAGGTGTTGCCCTAGTGTTTAGAACACAATTGAGAGGCCCAACTAGGACCTGGAGGAGCGCATATTCAAGATGGAATGATTGGCTTTTACAAGTTTTAAGTGCTCCATTCCCAGAGCTGCCCAAGCAAACACTTAGGGAAAATAATGATAATTTGTAGATTACATAGAATTGTTACCAAGTTTCCTGCACATATTGATTTCATCTTCCTATTAGATTGTAAGTTTGTTGAAGGACAGTGTCGAAGACCAGCTCCAACAGGGGTTCTCAGGAGGTGAACAGATGGTGAGGAGTCGGCGAAAGAGGGGGTGGAGAAACAACACAGACACAAAAGTGAAGGTGTTGATCCCAATCTTTATTTGTGAAGTTGATCATATATACTTTTCATTTTGGCATGCTTACAGTACTTTGTGGTTACAAAACAGGAATCATTATTCAAACAAAACAAAATATTACGTAGCTACAATTAGAATAGAAGAATGTATCTTGGCTTATGCATAAGCAAGCATTTGCACTTTCAGTTCGAGTTTTGCTTTGAGCTGTTTCTGCTTAGTTAACTTTTAATAATAGTTACAAGTGTCCCAAACTATTGGCCTATACCTTGACTATTCTTTCTTGACTTACTGACTGGAACCGGTTCCATGGTTATGGCAAGTAGTTGATTTGTTATTACTTGTAATCAAATAAAAGTAAGAGCACAAACCATTGTGCACAGGAACAAGAACAAGTTGCCCAGTACTAAGCACTAATCTATCTTCTTAACATTAATTTTTTTTTCTCTAGATTTTAATTTAATTTCTCAAAAACTTCCTTGATAGGAATACAGGGAGTTTTTCTTTAGACATTAACAATTTACACTCCACAGCTGAATCATTGCATTTAGAGCAAACAGATCTATGCTTTAGAAGTAGTTGCATTAATTGGGAAAGTCATGCTTTTTCCTTTATAATTAATAGTAATATGAGAAATCAAAACTATATTTATTAAAGAAATACAAAAATAAATCAGCCCATTTTCAGAAACATACTGCGCTCCTCCAGAGGATAGACGCCTTGCGCCATCCACCTCAGTAGGGCATTGCCATTGCCTGAGTCAGGGGAGGGGCGCAGCAGGACAGGGATCAGATCTTATCCTCTTTGAGTTTCTTAGTAAATCTGGCTTAGGACTAAATTATACCCTGTATAGGAACAAAATTGGTTTGAATTGAAACTAACCAGTACCAAGAAAAGAAATTTTAAAATCCTAAATGGAAAAGAGAATTTTTATTTTGAAGAATTTTATAACTAGAAGGCTCTGACATATCATAAGAGGTAATAATTTGTTTTCCTTTTCCCCTTTATGCTAGAAGAAGCACAGGTGAAATAAAAAGAACTGAAAGAGCTGGCACAGTGGTGCATGCCTGTAACCCAGCAGCTCAGGAGGCTGAGGCAGGAGGATAGTGAGTTCAAAGACAGCCTCAGCAAAAACAAGGCACCAAGAAACTCAGTGAGACCCTGTCTCTAAATAAAATATAAAAAAGGGCTGGGGATGTGGCTCAGTGGTCAAGCCCCTGAGTTCAATTTCCGGTAACTGCCTCCCTACACACTGGCTTCCAAAAAACAGAACTGAAAGAGATGTTAAATGCTGAATTGAGTGCTGAATCTCCAAGACAGGAGAGAGGCTTTTTCCTGGTGAATTTGTTAAGATTTTAAACCTACCACTTAGGGGTAAGGGCATCCCTGCATGTTAGGTGAAAGACCCCAGCCTCCCCCAAAGTGTGTCCTTGGACCAGCATCACTCGGAACACTTGGAACTCACTGACTGAGGCCAACTGTTCTGCACAATGACCTCTGATCATTCCCTTGGCTCCAAGCACCCACACCACATGGAAGAATATGAGGACAACTCTGCGCCAGGCCAGATAGCTCATAGATTTCACAGTAATAAATTTACATTGCCACAAGCACATGAAATCATTCAGATATATTTTCTGAATAAATTGACATTGTACTGTGTGTGTGTGTGTGTGTGTGTGTGTGTGTGTGTGTGTGTGTGTTTTAAACAAATTACTGGGCAACATGAAAATTGGATTTAAAAATTTAAATCATTGCTTGTGCTATTGAGATCAAATAGGAATCATTGTTTCCCTGATGTGCATAAGGGTTTTCATGATCACACCATTCTTCTTTATTTTGGTCATGCCCATTTTTTTTTCTTTTGAGAAAATGAATCCCTAAAGTTAGTCAGCAAAACATTTCATTTATTGTCAAAGCAAAAAAAAAGTTATTTTTTTAAGACTCTAGACTTATTTATTTTATTTTGTATATATTTAGATTTTAAAATTATTTGTGGTTAACTGAAGCACGGACTTTCTATTGAAATTTAATTACTTTAAGCTTCTTAAGGCCCTGAGATTTGGAATTTTAATGAAAGCTGTGTTGGCCTATTAATCATGTGCAATGAATTATTAGAACCAAAGACAAGAATGTCTGAGCATTGAAGATAATAAGACAGTTTACTAATATATGGTATTATCATCAGGTAACAAAGTATCACTACAAATAATAGTTATTCCATGATAAATTTTCTGAGTCAATTTCTTTTTTGTTTCTTAAATCATAATTTTTAATACATATTAAATGTACAAATAATTGTACATTATGCAATCTAAAGGGATTCATTGATGTTTCCCTACTTGCATTAATATATTGTGCATTAATTTCAATTCTTTTTTCTGTAAAATGGGGATAATAGGTTATCTTATAGGTTGTTGTGTAAACCAAATAAGTTAATGTATGTAAAAGTCTTATAGGCACTTAATAAGTGTTAGGTATTTTTATCTAATGTGTGTCTCTATTCGTTACTCAATTTGAAAAATCCTGATTGAATTCAGGTATGTAAAAATACATCTTTTCAAAGAAATTCAGTGACTTTTCATAGAATGTATTATCCAAAATTCAATCTAATTTGTACAGAAAACATGCCACTTTTAAACTACATTAAATAAGGTTTTTAAAGTCAGGCATTTATGTGTATTGAAGCAATCTAAGAAGACTCACACTCAAATTATTTTTCTATGAAATATGCCCTAGATAATTATGATGATTATGGTTATTATTATTGCAAAGCAGAGGGTTCACTATTAAGTTGATCTAATTCCAATGCTGCATTATATAAATTCTAAGGAGCAAGTACATATTGTGTCACAAAGTGTCATTCATGATTTATGATTGTTAATAATGGATTCTAATGGTGACCATGATGGATGATTCAATCTAATGCCCTACATTAATAAAGAGCATAAAGGATAAGGAAAATTGTTTTGGGTATCATCTTTCACCCTACCCCACACCCATGACCTACACGAAATTAGTCAGTAAAACCAAGGAAAAACTTATATGTAGATAAAATTATATAAACATACATTGGAAGAATTTTAATGCCCCAAGAAATTGTCCCTCCTGGACTGACCTTTATATTTAAGACCTTTACAATAGCAGTATGCACAACTTCAGAGATTGTATTTTTAAATCCCTGAACATTTACGTTTAGTTTTCCCTTTTACACATTCACAGACCATGTACCAATTTCCCATAGTAAAATCTGCTGGAAATGCCTTCTATGTAGAATTTTATTTCTTTTTCTGAAAACATCTAGATATCTACCTATAAAAAAGATTGTCATATTGATTTTTTGATACGGGGAGTTAAAAGAAAGTACATGTCACTGATTTCTAAATGACTTGAAGTTCATCCAGGTAGTTGATAGAGAAAACAGAGAACGTAAGAAATGTCAAGTACATGTAGCTTCCAGCTCCATTTCAAAGTTGATTTATTGGAAATCAATGCTAATAAGGTAACCTCTTGTTTACGGAAATTATTTAGAGAAAGCGATACCTACAACTGACCTTGATAGTGTGGTGTTTTTAGTCATTTCTGGATAATCTTTTACTACAATTTTCGTGAACACCAAGTATCACAAGAATCCCTACTTTCTCTATTTCCTTCTCTACTTTCTCTATTCTCCTGGGGAATTTTATATTCACCCTTTGCTGTAACAGTTGCCTTCAAGACAATGACTCCCAAATCCACACCTGCAGTTCTAGGCTGTCTTTGAAGGGCATTTCCACGTGATTATCCCACAGATAACTCACATTCAATATTACTCAAATAAAATCCACCAACCTCCTCTACATCTTGCTGAGGGCCATTACCAAGTAGGAATGACGCATCGAAATTTCCTTGCCAAGCGTACCCCATGCTGCTTAGAGGACATTTGATGGAACATTGCATGCATGCTTTAATAAGGTGACCTTGCTCAAGGACCAAGGCGGATTCGGGTTTAGAGCTGATCAGGTTTGAGGAAGTAACCGGCTCCTTGAGTTTAAGGCGTTGCCAGTTTAAGATAATGGGTTTTAGGGAAGTTGGAAGTTGAAGATTATTGCTGGGATTAGGGTGTTCCTGCTGCTTGTTCCCATTGAGTTCTCGTGAGATTAAAATGGGATTTGGAGAGAGCCTCGTGGAGTAGGTGGTTTGTGCGGGAGACAGCAGAACGCGTTTGCCCCTGGACCTGTGTGGAGGTGGTGTGAGAGCTGGAATAAAGAATTGCTGTTTGAACCTACAAAGCTGTGAGTGCCTCGTGATTCTGGTGCCAAGCCGAGCATTGGCCTTTGGCATTTTGGTGGTCCGTACGAGGGATGTCTGAAGCTTGGGGGTAAGTGAATTTTCTCGCTCCTGAAGGAGAGCAAAAAAATGGGTGACCATTTCAAAAAACAACGTGTTCTTGTTTTGATTTATTTTGTTTTTATTTCAAGTTGCCTGTTCCTAGAACTTTCTCAGGCAAACTGGGGAAAATGGTTGACTCAAGGTTTTAATTTGTTCGCCTCTGAGGAAGAGAAATTGTTAGAGGAAGGAGGCACCCCAGTAAGACCAAGAACAGCTAGGGCATATGTTGATACAATACAAAAATGTAGCCCATGGCTTTTTAAAGACAGGTTATTAAGTATATCAATGGGACCATCATGGTATCCTGTAGAAGGATTTTTCTTCAACAAGAAAGAGATGGCTAGTTCTGTTTACTATACTTGTCTAAGATCTTGGTTTTTACAGACATCTGATTAATTTACAAAGCTAAAGTGTTAAAATATCAACCACTAAATATGAAATCAAGTACTCTTTACTTATTAAGTTCCATAAGGTAATAAATTTAAGCATTATGTGTGTTTTCATAAATTGGTAAATGGAAGGAAGTTTAATATTGCTTTGGTCTGTGTCTTTGCTGAAACAAGGTTACTAAGAGTTAAGATTCTATCATGTGTAATTTATATACAGAGAGTATAAGAAGTTTCAGTTGGGTTTCAATTACAGTATAATAGTACCTTAGAAAACATAAAAGTATTTCATCTTATTAAAGTGGAGTAATTTTATAAGGGTTGTTTCAGAATGTGAATTTATAAAAAGTGTTAATGGTTAAAAAAGGGATATAAAAAGGTTCAAGATGTGGAAATATATTTTAATATAAAAGGTTAAAGGTTAAATAAATGTTTCTAGATGAGATAATCTCTGTGTGGTAAATTAAAAAGTTGTAAATGCCATTTAAAAAGATTTTGAGGAAACTAGACTTACTTTATAAGCTTGAGAAAGGAAGAAAGAAGAAAAAGGTATTTGTACATGGCAGATTGAGACAAAGCTTCTTAATGGAGTTAAAAAAAAAAGCCTTTGGTTGAAGGGCAGCCATGTAAACTAATATTAAGCGATTTAAACAGAATCTAAGCCTCGTTTAAAAGAGTGAAGCTGTAGGTGGTGAAAAAGTACATTTAAAAGTACAGTATAGATGATATTTAAAAGGCTTTAAAAGGTTAAATTGAAGGTGGTCGAGATACCTTCATGGCGGATAAAAGATTGCTTTACTCAAACTATTAACTATTAAAATATATTTATTAAACTAAAAAGAGGGAGATGAGATAATCTTTGTGTGGTAAAGTAAAAGGTTGTAAAATATCTAAATAAGTTGCTAAAGGCTTTAAAAGGTTAAATTGAAGGTGGTTAAGATGCCTTCATGACGGAGAAAAAAAAAAATAACCCATGAAAATGGGAAGATAATAAGATAAAAGATTTAGATAAAGAAGATTAAAAATTTGAAGTGGAAAACTTCAAAAACAGAAGTACAGAAAGGTAAAAAAAAGAGAGAAGATGTAGAAAGATAAAAAAGATATAGGAAGATAAAAAAGATGTAGAAAGACAAGAATTTTAAACCCACAAAATAGGAAACAAAAGAAAACTAGGAGAGAAAAAAGCAACTAAGGGTAAATATAAAAAGCTTAGAAGAAAAGTAGAAGATAGAAATAAGATAAAAAATGGTTGAAAATGTCAAGTAAAGGTATTTCAGATAGAAAATGCAAAAGGCTAAGACAACTATGGTTTAAAACCACATCTAAACATTATAAGGACTAAAATAATTCTAAAAAGTAAGACAATGCTTTTGAAAGACTTAAATTTAAAAGGATCTTAAAGGGGTATTTATCCCCCAAAGATAAACTTAAAATAACCCTTTTTACTCTAAACTTTCTAAATTTGGATTCATCAGGACTTAGTGCTGTGGAAAGACATATGTATCCGAAAAATGTACATAAGCCTAAGGTACTTTGGAAAGATATTCTAACAGGACAATGGAAAGGTCCTGACCCAGTTATTGTCTGGAGTCGGGGTTCCGTTTGTGTGTTCCCACAGGGAGAACAGCAGCCAATTTGGATTCCAGAGAGGTTAACCAAAACAATTTCTACAGAAAAAGAAGATGATTTGACTGAAATCCATAACAGCTGAAATCCAGAGCTCCAGCTTGGCTATTCTTACATCTGCGACAGTGATTAACCACGGTGCCTTTTTTTTTCAATATCTATTTTATTATTGCATTTTTCCCACATTGTAGTTCTATTTTATTTTTTGAGCTCATACAAACCTAGGTTAATGTTTTTCTGATCAGTTTTGTTTTTTGACTGTGTTTTATTTTTTGACTGTGGAGTTTTTAAACATTGCAATGGAGATTACCTAGGTAAAGCTACAATGCCGTTATTATTGTCTTATATGTTGTATGTTATGTGTGCCCTGTTTTGTGTTGCATGTCAGTATGTGTGTATGTCCATATTTTTATATGAGGAGCGCTCATGAAAAAATGGATCCGAATTTTTTTTTTTATTCACGTGATTTAAGTGGTTTAATTTAAATTAGTTAAACAGCTGTTAATGATTGTTTTCAAGGGTGGTTAATAGATCTGTTTGCTTACTATTGTTTTTAAAGGTGATTAACAGATCTGTTTGTTTACTTTCACTTTTCCTTTTCATTATATTTAATAATTCTGTTCAGGATAATGTCTCTTTAACATCATTGCCAGAATTCCCATCTCCATCCCAGTGCCGGTGAAGACAAAGAAAACCAAACTACAGCTTCTATGATAGCTACCACAGGAAACTGTATAAACTGATGCATCAATGAATATAACTCAACAAGTAATGCTCAATCAAGGACTTGATTTACTTTGGGAGGAAATGGACATATTGATAGACTCCTCCGATTTGAACTGCCTGCAGAACCTGACTGGACTATTTATCAGTTGCATGCATTGTGAACTATCGTCTGGTGCAGCGAATGGTGGTAATGCTGGCATATTTTTGCTGATGGTGTCACCAGTGATGCAATTTCCTTGCCAGCGCACCCCATGTTAATTGTGGTAATGCTGGCATCTTTGCTGATGGTGTCGCCAGTGATGCAATTTTTCCAAAGGAGCCGTCAATTGGCTTGGTGTCGTGGCATTTCTGTATCTTCCTCCCTTCTACTAGTGATGGTCTAAAATTTGGGGGCCAACAGAGGTGAGGCAAGAACCTCACCCCCCCACTGGCACCAAGGTTAAATTTGGGGGCCAACAGAGGTGAGGCAAGAACCTCACCCCCCCACTGGTGCTTAGGCCTATTTACAAGCATGGCTGAATGCTGGACCGGTAGTCAGCGACGGGTTGATCTGATTGCAGTGGATTCAACCTAAGACAGGGGACTGACGCCTAGAGGTCAGTTCATCCGATGACGGGTAAGAACCATATGTTGAATTGGACAACCTACCAGGCACGGTCCTAAGCCGCATTGCTTGTTGTTTAATTAATCAGAAGGGGGGAGATGCTGAGGGCCATTACCAAGTAGGAATGACGCATCGAAATTTCCTTGCCAAGCGTACCCCATGCTGCTTAGAGGACATTTGATGGAACATTGCATGCATGCTTTAATAAGGTGACCTTGCTCAAGGACCAAGGCGGATTCGGGTTTAGAGCTGATCAGGTTTGAGGAAGTAACCGGCTCCTTGAGTTTAAGGCGTTGCCAGTTTAAGATAATGGGTTTTAGGGAAGTTGGAAGTTGAAGATTATTGCTGGGATTAGGGTGTTCCTGCTGCTTGTTCCCATTGAGTTCTCGTGAGATTAAAATGGGATTTGGAGAGAGCCTCGTGGAGTAGGTGGTTTGTGCGGGAGACAGCAGAACGCGTTTGCCCCTGGACCTGTGTGGAGGTGGTGTGAGAGCTGGAATAAAGAATTGCTGTTTGAACCTACAAAGCTGTGAGTGCCTCGTGATTCTGGTGCCAAGCCGAGCATTGGCCTTTGGCAACATCTGCTATTCCTCACATATTTTTGTTTTCCTGAGTGATCCCACCAGCTAGCCAGCCTGCCCAAACTGATTTGTTCTCTATACCGTGTCCTCTTCAACTAGGACTTTAAAGTTCTCCATATCCTTCTCCATGAGGGCTTCAGAGATTTTCTCCCACCTTCAACACAGCACGTCTTCAGATACATAACACTTCATTTTGATCTTGTTTTAGCACTCAGATCACTCTTTTGAACTAAACAGGTGTGTCTAAAACCTGGGGAACCAGGTTTCACAGTTATCGACCCCTGCTCCTTGGACTCACAGGCACAATTCAATGAGTGGGTCTATCTGCGTGTTCTAGACCTAGAGATCTGATGATTTTCTAAAACCCAGTCTACCTCCCTCCAGATGTCCCTGTTTTTAATCTGCACTCACCTGAAAGAGATTTATGGTCCCCTATTGTTGATACTCTGCAATCATTGATGTCCATGCTCATACCCAAGCATGGCTTCCAGAGACACACCTGGGCTCTCTCACCCATGGCATGGTGGGGGGTGGGACGTTTTCTGTGTTTTCTATTGTCAAGTACATTGCTTAGAAATCAGGCCTAACACAACTTCACAGAGCCTAGTCCCGGCCCCATAGGCTGATACCCTGCCACCTCCCTTGAAGTAGCAGGCTGCTCAGAATGACCCAGGGCTTGGCAGCATCCACTGGTACTATCCCACCAGCCCCTTGAAGCCTAGCGGGAGTCTCCATAGAAACAGGGTACATCTCTAAGGAAATGGGCTCCCTCCTCCCGCCCCAGTGTGATGCAGCTATCAGAGAAGCTCAATAGTGAGGGTCTTTCCATTTATAGCAATTAGGATAACCAAGTGTTCTGAGCTTGCTGAGCCTTAGATGGCAGATTTCTGCTATATTCTTTGAGATTTCTGCCATCAATGTTGCCTGAGATGACAACTTGCCATCCCACTAATTATACGACAGTGTTCTCAGTCAAGATATATCCCACAACCAATAACAAACACACACACACACACACACACACACACATGTACACGCCCATTCGTCATGGTGAGCAAGGCTTTGTATCTGTGATACAGTCCAAATGCACCCACCAATCACATTCACTGCTTCAAACAGATCGTGATCAGGAAACAACTGATGTCACTTGTAAAATGTGATATGTCCTGGACTATCACTGTGGTAAAAAACAAGTAGAGAAATGCAAAAAATGGGAGAAAATACTTAACCTCTTAGAGACCTATAAAAATATTTAGATGTGGTGCCAACCAATCCTGAGTTAAAAATCATCTTGATAGTGTTTGTCTGCGGGAAGCAGGCGAACGGGAGCTTGAATTCAGCCGATCCGGGTTCACAGAGTCATGAGATGGGACGGAAAGGAAGAGTAAAGGGAAATTGCATGGAAATGAAGGGAGACCCTCATTGCTATGCAAAATTACATATAAGAGGTTGTGAGGGGAATGGGAAAATAAACAAGGAGAGAAATGAATTACAGTAGATGGGGTAGAGAGAGAAGATGGGAGGGGAGGGGAGGGGGGATAGTAGGGGATAGGAAAGGTAGCAGAATACAACAATTACTAATTGGGCATTATGTAAAATTGTGGATGTGTAACCGACGTGATTCTGCAAACTGCATTTGGGGTAAAATTGGGAGTTCATAACCCACTTCAATCTAATGTATGAAATATGATATATCAAGAGCTTTGTAATGTTGTGAACAACCAATAAAAAATAAAAAAATTAAAAAAAAATCATCTTGAAAAAATGCTTTCACTTCTATTTATCAATTTACTTTCTTACTTACTTACTTACTTACTGCAGTACTTGGGATTGAACCCAGTGGTACTCTACCATGAAGATATATTCCCAGCCCTTTCAATTATTTGGGGCTGGGGGCCTTGCAGAATTTCAAATTTATGATCCTCCTGCCTTAGTCTCCCAAGTACCAGAAATTACAGGCAGGTACCACTCTTCCCCATTAATTTCTTATTTTTAAAATAAGGCTATTTTTAAAAATTGAACTATAATTTGTACTCAAAGAATACACAGATCTAAAGTGTACAGGTTTATAACATTTTACATATATATGAACTACCAAAAATCAGGATATAAAACATTTCCATCACTTTAGAAAATTCTTTCATGCTTCAACTGATATCACCCCTGAGCTCTAAAAAAAATAAATAAATTAAAAAGACCACCACCATTATAGCTGTTTTGCTAATTTTAGAAATTTATATAAAGGAAAGATACAGTATATATTTTGTATCTGGCTTCTTTCACCCAGAAATTTTTTTTTGATTTGTCAATGTTATTAATCTTTCAGTATTTGTGTTTCTAAAGTAACTGCATTATTCCACTGCATGATAAACCGTGATTTGTCTTCTGTCCTTCTGCTGAAGGCATAATATTTGTTTGAGTTATTATGAATTTTTACACAAGAATTTTTGTGAACTGTGCATTAATTTCCTTGGAAATATGCTAGGAATGGGATTGTTTTGAATAGAATAACTACATATTTAACTAAATTAGAAATTACTAAATATTTTTGAAAAGTAAGTGTATAGACTTCAAATTTCACCTTGAGTATCTATCGAAATAGCTAGAAAGCATGTTTTTTTGATCATTATAATAACCAAAAAGATCAGAAGAAAATGCAAATTAATGACTTTCCTTGACTTTATTAGAAATGAAGATTATAAAGCAAATAACTAACCGAAGTCTGGGGAGAGATAAGCAACCAAAATAATCCAGGCATTTTTTTAACTATGGGAGAACCCACTAGATACATAGGAGTTTATTTATGAAAAAAAAAAACTCAAATAAAAAATAGTTCATGGATTGCTAAAGACTTAGTATAGACTGGTTTAAGAGCATAAAGATCCAGAGGGCTATAGACATATGATGTTTGTATTTTTTCTTTTTCTCCATGGATTCCACCAAATGCTCCCAGGAAGATAGGAAAGTATTCTGAGAAAGTGTCTTTAACGGTATCATTTCTTGGATAGGTGGAGGAACAAAGAGCAAAACAGGAGCCAAAACTCCTCCCAGACCCATTTCCTGATTTTTTGCATAGAACAAAAGCTGTAATCTTCAGTGGCAAGAGTAACAGAAACTGTTACATTAGGACACTCAACGGAAAACCTTTGCAGCTATGGAAAGGAACAGGCCGAAATGTCTAATGTCGGGAGGAATAAGAACTAGGCTCACCCATATTGCTAAAAAGTGGGTCACTTTGAAGGCCATATCCCTGTGACAGAGTTTACAGTACCTAAGGCAGGGCTTCCGGGAAACATCAGAAATCCCTTCTCTGTTTCCCACTAGTCCACTAACATGCATTGACTGAAAATAACAGTAGAATACAGCTGAGGATTCTTCAAGAAATAGATTATCTCTGGAATACAGCGAAAATAGAATACACAAAAGCAAGCAGAGAACAATATTAACAAACTGAACTCAGCCATATAGAATAAGGATAACATTACAGTCAATTGAGATCAATCCCAGAATGAAAGGCTGGTTCAATATTCAAAAATTCAGTCAACTGAATTTCCATAGTAACAGACTAAATAAGAAAAAAATATATATCATTTAAATAGAAGCAGAGAAAATAAGAAAATTCAATATTTATTTATGATAAAAACTATAACTAAATGAAACTAGGGGCAAAGTCCAGTGGTAGAGTGCATGCTTAGTATGCATAAGGCTCTGAATTCAAAACCCAGCACACATACAAAAAAAAAAAAAACTACTAGTAAAAAATGGATAGAAATTTTCTAACTTAATAAAAGGCATTGAGTAAACATAATGTGCCAGACACATAGCTTAAATTATCTCAAAACATTTTTCTACAGTTGTGAAATACACATCATTAATATCCTAGGCAAGGAAAAAACTGAGGAATAGAGATGAGCTGACTTTTTTACAAACAACATCTAGTAAACAACAGATGGATTTCAATCTACATCTATCTGGACCAAGAGCCTACTATTTTACTATAATATTTTTCATTTAAGATTGAAAAAGAAACAGAAATTTTAGTTCAAAACAATGGATCACGGATTAGCATGGGTAACATGATAGAAAATCAGTAATTGTATCAATCATTTTTTTTTCAGGAAATGTAATATTTGGTGAGGTAAATTTTTAATACAAAAGAAGAAAAATACCTAAGTATATATCATTTGTAAAAATTTCTTGAATCTTATAAAACTTAAAAAAATAAAAGTTTCTACTGAAAAAAAATAGATCAATGTATTTAAAAGCAGGTGACTTATAATTTTACTTTTAAGAAATAATCAGAGATGATCGTAGATACATATGTATGAAAGCTTCTATTCCTATATTTATGATAGTATATGAAATGGAAGGTTTCTATGTTCAATAAAAAAGGATATATTAACTTAATTTCACGTTAGGAAATTAAGATTACAAGGCAAACAACTAAATAGAGTACAACAATATTGGGAAATTTTGCTTTGGATATTTTAAAGATAGATAGAGGTAGAATGGTACGAATGCAAAGAGAGCTTTGATTTTGTGACCTGTTCTATTTTTCTGAATAACTTTCTGCATTTTCTTTATTTTTCCACAATGAAAACTTATTACTTGAAATAACAGACATACAAAAAAGAATTCATCACAGTGAATCACAGTGTTAGGAGGGAGATACTGCAGATTCAATGAGACACAGGGGTTGATAGCTGGTTGTGCATTTGACCAAGTCTCCATTTATTTTTACAAAAGAGTGCCCACGCAAAAGTCTGTGAGAAGTTATGCTCTCTCTAAAGTCACTCCTATACGTCTCTTTCCAGAGTCCAGGCATCTCTGTATACAATAGTATTTGCCATGTTGCTGCAGATTAACAAGCCTGTTTGGGGTGCTCTCAGTCCATTCTTGTCATGGTCTCTTTTTCTCTGTTTTGTAGCTATGATACCATTGAAAATGAGCAGTCAATCATTCGTCACTGAATTCATCTTTTTGGGATTTTCCAACCACTTCAACCTACAGGGCTGGTTCTTTCTGCTCTTTCTGGTCATTTACCTGACCACTCTCCTGGGGAATATGCTCATAATAGTGGCCACAAGGGTCAGTCTTGCTCTCCACCCTCCAATGTACTTATTCCTCAGCAATTTGAGCTTCTTGGACGTCTGCTAAACATTCACCACCCTCCCAGTACTGCTGGTGAACTTCTTCTAGGAGAAGAAGGCCATTTCTTATGAGGGCTGCCTTTCCCAGATCTTCTTCTTGCTGACAAGTGCTGGCACAGAAGGCTTCTTACTGGCTGTGTGGCCAGTATGACTGCTGTGTGGCCACGTGCCATGTTCCTTAGTACCCAGTCATCATGAGTGTGAAGGTCTGTGTTGGCCAGTTTACTGGGTGCTGGCTGTTTGGGCTGGTGAATTTGGTCAAACACACGGTGCTGGCCATCACACTCACTCTGTGTGGGCCTCACCAGTTCAGCCACTTTCTCTGTGAAACCCCATTGCTCCTGAAGCTCTCCTTCTCAGACACCTCTGTCAACTAGTCTGCGCTCCACGTTGTCAGTGCCACCATGGGCCTGAGCCCCTGCCTCTTCACTGCAGGCTCCTACATACTCATCATGGTGGCCATCCTGGGGATTCCCTCTGCCCAGGGCAGGAGGAAGGCCTTCTCCACCTGTGCGTCCACCCTCACTGTCGTGGTGGTCTTCTATGGAACAGCAAACTTCCACTATGACAGGCCCAGAGAAGTTTGGACATGGACACCCTGGTCTCTGTACTCTTCTGGGTTGTGAGCCCCCTGTTGAGCCTGTCATTCACAGGCTGAAATCAATGAGGTCCAGAGTGCCCTGAGGAAGCTGGCTGGAGGGTGTGCATCCCTTTGCATGATCAAAGTCTAAACCAATCTTCAAACTGGAGTATAGAGTCATCTGAAAAAGATGCCTCCCTGGGATTTGTAGGCACCTGGTAAGAGAGTCTGTATCTGGAGCTTAAACTCCAACTCCTGCTTTTAAAATCTCTGAGACTTTTTTCTTTTCTCTCTTTTCCTAAACACCCTTTTTCCACTTTCAGGTTCAAGTGTGTTGGAAACCTTGTGTGGGTGTTCAGCACCATCTCTGTCTTTCTGTGTTCTCCCTACACCAGAGAGACAGAAAGTACAAGAACCTCATTTCCCACACTCCCCTGCTTGCAGGTCTTTATTTTAGGAGGTTCTTTCACGATCAGCCAAACACTAGGCAGAGAGGAAGAAAGGAAAAAAAAAAGCGGGTTTTTTTAAATCCCATAGAAGCAGCAGCAAACCAGCCCTGTAGAGGCAGGAACTAATCTCATCGGTGCCAGGAGCTGTATGTGCAGGCTCCTAGACAGCTGTTCCTGAATGTGGGTCACAGTAGAGTGGAATGAGCATCTCTTTCTAGGAATGTTAGTGTTTCCATATATGGGGTGGTGTCACCTGCCCTATTTTTTTTTTCTAGATCTCCCAACCATTTTATAACTTTTTTCTGTGTCAACTTCCTCTGCCCTAAGACATCAAGAGTTGTTCTTCATCTCTACCTGACCACAGTGGCACTGACCACAATAGTGGTTTACATCAGAGATGGTTCTAGATAACAGATCTGTGGAGGTAGGTTGGATGTCTGACCTAAGGGAATTGAATATGTTGATGATGTCACAGCCCATGGGAAATAAGACCTGATAATTCCTGGTGTGCAATGACCCAACAGAGACTTTAAGTTATCATGGCCTGAAATCAAATGTATATGGAAAACTGAGCTTTGGAATAACACCATCGACCTTCAGGGTGGGAATGAACATTACAACATGACTACAGACTGCTGTTACTGACTGGAGTGGGAGACTTACAGAAAGAAAATGATAGGTTCAAGCATTATATTCCTCCTTCAATTCAGGTTCAGATCAGCAGAAATATTTTCTCTCTGGAAACTGATAAAGGTTAATATCAGAATAAAACATCCAATTCTCCAAATTGCAGAAGTACAAAGAAAATTATAAATCCACAATTTCTCCAGGTCTCTCTTATGTAAATTAGGACATTAATGGGGGAATGATTGTTAATTAGAATGGCAAAATACCAGTGGAATTAGACATATCTCAGATCCTTGAACCCTGAAATCTCCATTAACCCTCTTTGCTGTCAGAAGCAGCCCCTCCTCCCCCGAGGAGACTAGCTTTCCCTAAATTGAAGACCCTATGGTGACTCTACCTGGGCAGTTGTCTTTTTTTTTTAAGAGAGAGTGAGACAGGAGAGGAGAAAAGAGGAGAGGAGAGGGGAGAGAGAGAGAGAGAGAGACAGAGAGAGAGAGAGAGAGAGAGAGAGAGAGAGAGAGAGAGAATTTTTGATATTCATTTTCTAGTTCTCGGCGGACACAACATCTTTGTTGGTATTTGGTGCTGAGGATCAAACCCGGGCAGTAGGCGTGCCAGGCAAGCACACTACTGCTTGAGCCACATCCCCAGCCCAATTGTCTTTAAGATGCTCATCCATCATCCCACATTGTCACCAGACTCTTAATTGGGGTCTGATCCTAGAACACCTCAGGTAAGAGTATAAAATATAGCCCAGGAGAGTATAAGGGTCACACCAAAATAAAAGGTAAACATTTTACTGTATTTTGTTAATAGGAGCCTTAAGAATATATAAGAGAATTTGTTTGAGTCTTCTAGACCAAAGAAATCAGGACATATTGCTGGATCACCTTTAATGCAGTCACAGGGATGTAATTTCCAGAAATGTTAGGGCCAAGGATTTTCCTGAGCCACGAGGAGTGGCTATTAGACTCTCTTTGGTTGATGGACTGAAATCTGGACTCAGTGTTTGCTTAAGTTAAATGACCAATATGTTCCTGGAATAATGGAGAGGATGGTGATCAGAAATAAATAAGTTGTTGGATGGCGTGTTATGTGACCCCTTCCCTGGCCTCATAGTTGGATCTGGAGGAGGGCCTGGAGCACCAGCCTTCGCCAAGGCCTCGTGGACATGCGTTCAGAAGGCAGCACCAGATCTTTGTGAAACCCGCAGCCGCTGTCCTTAGCATCCTGGGAAGACATTAACAGATGGCATCGTTGAAACGGGCTTCCTGATTTCAGTGAGAATAAGGGGACCCTGAAGTAGAAGAGGCCATGTGTTGGAGCAGTGATCAGAACATTCGATTCTGTAGAGATTTTTGACAGTGGTAAATGATCGTGGTATTTATAGATGGGAAAAATGGGCACCCTTCTAGAATAGTGCCTGTCGCATGTAATGTGAAACTCTTCTTTTAACACTTCATTGGTGCATTGTAGTGATCCACAATGGTGGAATTTGCTGACACATATTTGAACATGCACACAAAATAACCGTGAACTTTGGTCAATATCATTCAAATATTTCCTTTTTTCTCACCTCCTCCCCTGGTGCCTTGACTCTACTGATCTTCCTTCAACTTTCATGATGAGACTCCCTTCCCAACTTTCCTTCCTTTTCCCCCTCTAGCTTTAACAGAGGAAAAACATACGGCCCTTAACTTTCTGAGTTGCTTATTTCCCTTAATGTTCTGAAAATCCATCCATCTTCCAGCATGACATAATTTCGTTCTGCTACAGAGAGCAGAGGTTGGAGACTGGGTTGCAGAAGGACTGTTATAGAGAGCAGACTTTTGAGGCTGGGTTGCAGAACGACTGTTACAGAGAGCAGTGTTTTGAGACTTGGGTGCAGAAGGATCGTGCAGAGAGCAGAGGTTTCAGACTGAGGTGCAAAAGGACTGTTACAGAGAGCAGAGAATGGAGACTGAGGTGCAGAAGGACGGCTACAGAGAGCAGAGTTTGGTGACTGAGGTTCAGAAGGACTGTTACATAAAGCAGAGTTTGGTAATTAGAGTGAAGAGGGACCATTACAGAGAACAGAGGTTGGAGACTGCGGTATACAAAACTGTAACAGAGAGCAGAGGTTAGAGAATATGGTGCAGAAGGACTGTTACAGAGAGCAGAGGTGGGAGACTGGGTTGCAGAAGGACTGTTAAACAGAGAAGAGGTTGAAGACTGGAGTGTAGAAGGACTGTTGCAGAGAGCAGAGGTTGGACAATTGGGTGCAGAAGGACTGTTGCAGAGAGCAGAATGTGGAGACTGAGGTGCAGAAGTACTGTTACAGAGAGCAGAGTTTGGAGACTGGTGTGCAGAAGGACTTTGGCAGATAGCAGAGGTTAGAAACTGGGGTGAAGGAGGACTGTTGCAGGGAGCAGGTGTTGAAGACATGGGTTTAGAAGGACTTTGCAGAGAGTAGAATTTGTAGATTTAGGAGTAGAAGACTGTTGCCGATAGCAGAGGTTGGACACTGGGGTGCAGAAGAACTGATACAGAAAGCAGAGGTTGGGGACTGAGGTGCAGAAGGACCAATACAGACAGCAGTGTTTGGAGACTGCAATACAGGAGGACTGTTACAGAGAGCAAAGGTTGGAGACTGGAAAGGAGAAGAACTGTTTCAGAGTGAAGACGTTGAAGACTGGTTTGCAGAAGAACTGCTGCAGAGAGTAGAGTTAGGAGACTGAGATGCAGAAAGACTGTTAAAGAAAGCAGAGTTTGGAGACTGGGGTGCAGAAGGACTGATACAGAGAGCAGAGTTTGGAGACAGGGTGCCGAAACCTATTACAGAAAGCAGAGGTTAGAGACTGGGTACATAAAGACTGTTACAGAGAGCAGAGTTTGGAGACTGGGTTGCAGAAGAATATTACGTAGAGCAGAGTTTGGAGACTGTGGTGCAGAAGGATTGTTACAGAGAGCAGAGATTATCAACTGGGGTGCAGTATGATTATTGCAGAGAGCAGATGTTGGAGACTGGTGTGCAGAAGGATCGTTGCATAGAGCAGAGGTTGGAGACTTGGATGCAGAAGGACAGTTGCAGAGAGCAGATGTTTGAGACTGCGAAGCAGAAGGATCGTTGCAGAGAGCAGAGATTGGAAACTGGGTTGCAGAAGGATTGTTACACAGAGCAGAGGTTGAAGACTGAGTTGAAGAAGGACTGTTACAAAGAGCAGATGTGGGAGACAGGGATGCAGGACTGATACAGAGCAGAAGTTGAAGACTGAGGTGCAGAAGGACTGTTACAGTGAGCAGAGGTTGGAGACTCGGGTGAAGAAGGATTATTGCAGTGATCAGAGTTTTCAGACTGAGGTACAGAAGAACGATTGCAGAGAGCAGATTTAGGAGATTTGGGTGCACAAGGACCGTTGCAGCGAGCAGGGGTTGGAGACTGGGGTGCAGAGGAATCGTTGCAGAGAGCAGAGGTTGGACACTGGGCTGCAGAAGGACTGATACAGAGAGCAGAGTTTGGAGACTGGGGTGCAGAAGGTCTTTTACAGAGAGCAGAGTTTGAAGAGTGAGGTTCCGAAAAACTGTTACAGAGAGCAGAGTTTGGAGACTGGGTTGCAAAAAGATCTTACATAGAGAAGAGGTTGGACACTGAGGTGTAGAAGCACTGCTACAGAGAGTAGAGTTTGGAGACTCAGGTGCAGAAAGACCGTTGCAGAGAGCAGAGGTTTGAGACTGAGTTGCAGTAGGATTGTTAAAGAGAGCAGAGGTTGGAAACTGGGGTCTAAAAGGACTGTAGTAGAGAGCAGAGCTCGGAGACTAAGGTGCAGAGGGACAGTTACACACAGCACAGGTTGGAGACTGTGGTGCAGAAGGACTGATACATAAAGCAGAGGTTGGAGACTCGGGTGTATAAGTACCCTTACAGAGAGCAGAGGTTGGAGAATGCAGTACAGAAGGACTGTTATAGAGAGCAGAGGTTGAAGACTGGGGTGGAGAAGGACTGTTTCAGAGAGCAGATGTTGGAGACTTGGGTGCAGAACGACTTTTGCATAGAGCAGAGTTTGGAGACTGAGGTACAGAAGGACTGTTCTATAGAGCAGAGTATGGAGACTGGGGTGCCGAAGGACTGTTGCAGAGAGCAGAGGTTGCAGACGGAGTTGCAGAATTACTGTTACAGAGGGCAGAGTTTTGAGACTGTGGTGAAAAACGACTGATACAGAAAGCAGAGGTTGGATACTGGGGTGCATAAGGACCCTTACAGAGAACAGCGGTTTGAGACTGCGGTACAGAAGGACTGTTACAGAGAGCAGAGGTTGGAGACAGGGGTGCAAAAGAACTGATGTAGAGACCAGAGGTTGGAGACTGGGGTGCTGAACGATCGTTGGGGCAAGTAGAGTATGGAGACTTGGGTGTAGAAGGTCTGTAGCAGAGAGCAGAGTTTCGAGACTGCGGTGTAGAAAAACTTTTTCAGAGAGCAGATGTTGGACACTGGGGTGCAGAAGGAACATTGGTGGGAGCAGAGTATGGAGACTTGGGTCTAGAAATACTGTTGCAGAGAGCAGAGATTGGATACTGGGGTGTAGAAGGATTGTTTCAGAGAGCCGATTTTGGAGACTTGAGTGTAGAAGGACTGTTGCATAGAGCAGAGGTTGGAGACTGAGGTACAGAAGGATTGTAAAAGTGAGCAGAGGTTGGAGACTTGGGTGCAGAAGGATTATTGCAGAGAGCAGAGTTTTAAGACTGAGGTACAGAAGATCTGTTGCAGAGAGAAGATGTTGGAGATTGGAGTTCAAAAGGACTGTTGCAGCGAGCAGAGGATTGAGACTAGGGTGCAGAGAAATCGTTGCAGAGAGCAGAGGTTGGAGACTGGGGTGCAGAAGAATGGTTGCAGATAGCAGTGTTTGGAGACTGAGATGAAGAAGGACTGTAAAGAGAGCAGAGGTTGGTTACTGTGGTGCAGAAGGACTGATACAGAAAGCAGAGGTTGGATACTAGAGTGCTGAAAGACTGTTTCAGAGAGCAGAGTTTGGAGACTGGGGTGGAGAAAGACTGTTGCAGAGAGAAGATTTTGGAGACTTGGGTGCAGAAGGATCGGTGCTGCGAGTAGAGTATGGAGACTTGGGTGTAGAAGGACTGTTGCAGAGAACAGAGTTTGGAGTCTGAGGTGCAGAAGGACCATTGCAGAAAGCAGAGGTTGGAGACTGGGTTTTAGAAGGATCCTACAGAGAGCAGAGTTTGGACACTAAGGTGCAGGAGGACTGTTGCAGAGAAGAGAGGTTGGAGATTGGGGCGTAGAAGTACTTTTGCAGAGAACAGAAGTTGGTTTCTGAAGTGCAGAAAGACTGTTACAGAGAGCAGAAGTTGGAGACTGGTGTGCAGAATGACTGATACATTATACAGATTTTGGATACTCGGGTGCAGAAGGACTATTACATACAGCAGAGGTTGAAGAGTGGGATGTAGAGGAATTGTTGCAGAGAGCAGAGGTTGCAGAGTGAGGTACAGGAGGACTGTTACAGAGAGCAAAGTTTGAAGACTGTGGAGCAGATTGACTGATACAGAAAGCAGAGGTTGGAGACTGGGGTGTAGAAGGACTGTTGCAGAGAGCAGAGTTTGGAGACTGGGTTTGAGAAGGACTGTTGCAGACAGCAGATGTTGGAGACTGGGGTGCAGAAGGAATGTTGCAGAGAGCAGAATTTAGAGACTTGGGTGCATATGGACTATTGCAGAGAGCAGAGGTTGCAGTCTGAGGTGCAGAAGGACTCATACAGACAGCAGAGTTTCGAGAATGTGGTGCAAAAAAAAACTAATACAGAAAGCAGAGTTTGGAGAATGTAGTGCAAAAGGACCCTTACAGTGAACAGAGTTTTGAGACTGCGGTACAGAAGGACTGTTACAGAGAGCAGAGGTTTTAGACTTGGGTGCAGAGTAACTATTGTAGAGATAAGAGATTGAAGACCAGAGTGCAGAAGGACCATTGCAGAAAGCAGAGGTTGGAGTCTGGGTTTTAGAAGGATCTTAAAGAGAGTAGAGTTTGGACACTGAGGTGCATAAGGACTGTTGCAGAGAGCAGAGTTTTGAGATCGAGGCGCAGTAGAACTGTTGCAGAGAGCAGAGGTGGGAGACTGGGGTGCAGAGTGACTGATACATAACGCAGAGTTTGGAGACTCGGGTGCAGAAGGACCGTTACAGAGAGCAGAGGTTGGATACTACACTACAGAAGGACTGTTACAGAGAGCAGAGGTGGAAGACTGGGGTTAAGAAGGATTCTTGCAGAGAGCAGAGGTTGCAGAGTCAGGTGCAGATGTACTGTTACAGAGAGCAGAGTTTGGAGACTGTGGTGCAGAAGCACTGATACAGAAAGCAGAGTTTGTAGACTGGGGTGTAGAAAGACCCTTACAGAGAACAGTGGTTGAAGACTGCGGTACATAAGAACTGTTTTTGAGAATAAGTTTGGAGACTGGGGTGCAGAGGGACCATTGCAGAGAGCAGAGGTTGGAGACTGGGGTGCAGAAGGAATGCTACACAAAGTAGAATTTGGAAACTGGGTTACAGAAGAATCTTCCAGAGAGCAGAGGTTTGAGCCTGTGTTGTAGAGAGACTTTTGCAGAGCAGACGTTGGAGACTAAGGTGCAGAAGGATCGTTGCAGAGAGCAGATTATGGAGACTGGGGTATAGAAGGACTGTTACAGAGAGCAGATTTTGGAGACTGGTGTATAGAAGGACTGTTACAGAGAGCAGATTTTGGAGACTGGGGTGTAGAAGAACTGTTGCAGAAAGCAGTTGTTGAATACTGAGGTGCAGAAGGACTGTTTCAGAGAGCAGAGTTTGGAATCATGGGTGCAGAAAGACTGATACAGAGATCAGAGATTGGAGACTGAGGTGCAGAATGAATGTTACAGAGAGCAGAGGTTGGAGACTGGTGTGCAGAAGGACTGATACCGAAATCAGAGGTGAGATACTGGGGTCCAGAGGGACTGGTACAGAGAGCAGAAGTTGGAGACTGCAGTACAGAAGGACTCTTACAGAGAGCAGATGATGCAGACTGTGGTGCAGAAGAACTGTTGCCAAGAACAGAAGTTGGAGACTGGGGTGCATAAGAACCGTTGCTGAGAGCAGAGTATAAAGACTAATGTGAAGAAGGATTGTTACAGAGAGCATAGGTTGGAGACTGGGGTGCAGAAGGACTGTTACAGAGAGTAGAGTTTGGAGACTTGGGTGCAGAAGGATCTTTCAAAGAGCTGAGTTTGAGAACTGGGGTACAGAAGGACTATTGCGGAGAGCAGAGTTTGGAAACTGGGGTGCATAAGGACCGTTGCTGAGAGCAGAGGTTAAAGACTGATGTGCAGAAGGATCGTTGCAAAGAGCAGAGGTTGATGACTGCAGTGCAGAAGAAATTTTAAAGAGAACAGAGTTTGGTACTGGAGAGCATTAAAACTCTTATAGAGAGCATAGTTTGAAGACTGGGTTGCAGAAGATAATTTCAGAGAGCAGAGTTTGGAGACTGAGGTGCAGAAGGACTGTTACAGAGAGCAGAGGTTGGAGAGTGGGGTGGAGAAGGACTGTTTAAGAGAGCAAAGGTTGGAGACTGGGGTATAGAAGGACTGTTGAAGAGAGCAGATGTTGGAGATTGGGGTGCAAAAAGACTGTTGCAGAGAGCAGAGGTTGGAGACTGAGGTGTAGAAGGACTGTTACAGAGTGCAGATATTTGAAACTGGGGTGCTAAAGGATCGTTGTAGAGAGCAGAAATTGGAGACTGAGGTGTAGAAAATCATTGCAGAGAGCAGAGTTTAGAGACTGGGGTGCAGAAGCATGGTTTCATAGAGCAGAGGTTTGAGACTGGAGTGCACAAAGACTTTTACAGAGAGCACAGGTAGGAGACTCGGGTGCAGAAGGAATGTTGCAGAAAGCAGAGGTTGGAGAAGTGGGTGCAGGAGGACTCTTGCAGAAAGCACAGGTTAAAGAGAGAGGTGCAGAAAGATTGTTAAAGAGAGCAGAGGTTGGAGACTGGGGTGCAGTAGGACTTATAGAGAAAGTAGATGTTGGAGACTGGGGTGAAGAAGAATGGATAAGAGAGCAGAGGTTGGAGACTGCGGTACAGAAGGACTGTTATAGAGAGCAGAGGTTGGAGACTGGGGTGCAGAACGACTGTTGTCGAGAACAGAGGTTGGAGACTATGGTGCAGAAGCACCTTTGCAGAGAGCAGAGTTTGGAGACTGAGGTGCAGAATTATTGTTACAGAGAGTAGAGTTTGAAGACTGCGGTAGAGAAGAACTGTTACAGAGAGTAGAGTTTGAAGACTCGGGTGCAAAAGGACCTTTACAGAGAGCAGAGATTGGAGACTGGGGTACAAAAGGACTTTTACAGAGAGCAGAGATTGGAGACTGGGGATCGGAAGGACTGTTGCAAAAACAGCGGTTTAAGACAGGGTTGCAGAAGGACCATTGAAGAGAGCAGAGGTTGGAGCCTGAGGTGCAGAAGTATTGTAACAGAAAGCAGAGTTTGGAGACTGCGGTGCAGAAGAACTGTTACAGAGAGTAGAGTTTGGAGACTGGGGTACAGTGGCATATTACAGCGAGCAGAGGTTGGAGACTGGGGTGAAGAAGGACTTCTGCAGAGAGCAGAATTTGAAGACTGGGTGCAGAAGGAACTGTTGCAGAGAGCAGAGGTTGGATACTGAGGTGCAGAAGGACTGTTATAGAGAGCATAGGATTGAGACAGGGTGCAGAAGAAATGATTCAAAAAGCAGAGGTTGAAGACTGGGTACAGGAGGACCATTATCAGAGAGCAGAGGTTGGAGTCTCCAATAAAGATGGACTCTTACAAAGAGGAGAGGTTGGAGACTGGGGTGCAGAAGGACTATTGCACAGAGTAGATGATGAAGACTGGGGTCCAGAAAGACTGTAGCAGAGAGCAGACGTTAGAGACTAAGGTGCAGAAGGACAGTTACACAGAGCAGAGTTTGGAGACTGGGGTTGAGAAGGACTGACAAGAAAGCAGAATTTGGAGATTCGGTACAGAAGTATCCTTACAGAGAGCAGTTTTTCGAGAATGCAGTACAGAAGGACTCTTACAGAGAGCAGAGTTTGGAGACTGGGGTTGAGAATGACTGTTGTAGATAGCAGATGTTGGAGATTAGGGTGCAGAAGGAATGTTGCAGAGAGCAGAGGATGGAGACTGGGGTGCACAAGGACTGTTGCAGAGAGCAGACGTTGCAGACTGAGTTGCAGAAGGACTCTTACAGACAGCAGAATTTGGAGACTGTTGTGCAAAATGACTGATACAGAAAGCAGAGGTTGGATACTGGGGTGCATAAGAACCCTTACAGAGAACAGAGGTTGGAGACTACTGTATAGAAGGACTGGTACCGAGAGAAGAAGTTGGAGACTGGGGTGCAGAAATACTGATGTAGAGAACAGAGGTTGGAGATTGGGGTGCAGAAGGATCCTTGGGTCGAGCAGAGTATGGAGACTGGGGTATAGAAGGACTGTTGCAGAGAGCAGAGAATGGAGACTGGGGTGTAGAAGGTCTGTTGCAGAGAGAGACGTTGGAGACAGTGGTGCAGAAGGATCGTTTGGGCGAGCAGAGTATGGAGACTGGGGTGTAGAAGGACTGTTGCATAGAGCAGAGATTGGAGACTGAGGTACAGAAGGACTGTTATAGAGGGTAGATTTGGAGACTGGGGTGCAGATGGATTACTGCAGAGAGAAGAGTTTTTAGACTGAGGTACAGAAGAACTGTTGCAGAGAGCAGATGTGAGAGACTGGGGTTCACAAGAACTGTTGCAGCGAGCAGAGGTTTGAGACTGGGGTGCCAAAGCATCTTTGCAGATAGCAGAACTTGGAGACTGAGGTGCAGAAGGATCATTGTGGAGAGCAGAGTTTCGAGACTGGGGTGAAGAAAGATCATTACAGAGAGCAGAATTTGGAGACTGGGGTGCAGAAGGAATGTTGCAGAGAGCAGAGGTTGGAGACTTGGGTGCAGAAGAACTGTTGCAGATAGCAGAGGTGAGAGACTGAGGTGCAGAAGGACTGATATAGAAATCAGATGTTGGAGACTGGGGTGCTGAAGGACCGTTACAAAGAGCAGAGGTTGGAGAATCTGGAACAGAAGGACTTCTTACAGAGAGCAGAGTTTGGAGACTGGGTTGCAGAAGGACTGATAGAGAAAGCAGATGTTGGAGACTTGGGTGCAGAAGGCCCGTTACAGAAAGCAGAGGTTGGAGAATCCGGTACAGATGGACTTTTACAGAGAGCAGAGTTTGGAGACTGTGTTGCAGTAGACTGTTGCAGAGAGCAGATGCTGGAGACTGAGGTGCAGAATTATTGTTACAGAGAGCAGAGTTTGGAGACTGGATTGCAGAAGTACTGTTACAGCGAGCAGCGGTTGAAGACTGGTGTGCAGAAGATTCTTGCAGAGAGCAGAGTTTCGAGACTGGGGTGAAGAAGGACTGTTGTAGAGAGCAGATGTTGAAATCTGGGGTCCAGAACTATCCTAGCAGAGAGCAGAGTTTGGAGACTAGGGTGCACAAGGCCTGTTACAGACAGCAGAGGTTGTAGAGTGGCGTGAAGAAGGACTGTTACAGAGAGCAGAGTTAGTAGACTTGGTTTCAATAGGTTCTTAAAGAGAGATGAGGTTGGAGACTGAGCTACAGAAGGACTGTTAAAGAGAACAGAGTTTAGAGAATGGGAAGTAGAAGGATCGTTGGGGCCAGCAGATTATGGAGACTGGGGTATAGAAGGACTGTTGCAGAGAGCAGAGGTTGGAGACTGGGGTGCAGAAGTATCGTTGAAGTGAGCACAGTATAGAGACTGGGGTGTAGAAGGACTGTTGCAGAGAGCAGAGGTTTGAGTCTGGGGTGTAGAAGGACTGTTTCAGAGAGCAGATGTTGGAGACTTGTTTGAAGAAGGACTGTTTCATAGAGCAAAGATTGGAGACTGAGGTACAGAAGGACTGTTACAGAGAGCAGAGTTTGGAGACTGAGGTGCAGATGGATTATTGCAGAGAGCAGAGTATTCAGACCGAGGTACAGAAGACCTTTTGCAGAGAGAAGATGTTGGAGACCAGGGTTCACAAGGACTGTTGCAGAGAGCAGAGTTTGGAAACTGGTGTGCAGAAGGATCTTTGCAGAGAGCAGAGTTTGGAGAATGAGGTGCAGAATGATCGTTGCAGAGAGCACTGGGTGGAGACTGGGGAGCAGAAGGAATGTTTCAGAGAGCAGTATTTGGAGACTTGGGTGCATAAGAACTGTTAGAGAAAGCAGAGGTTGGAGACTGAGGTGCAGAAAGACTGTTACATTGAGCAGAGTTTGGAGACTGGGGTACAGAAAGACTGATAGAGAAAGAAGATGTTGGAGACTGGGGTGCAGAGGACCGTTTCAGAGAGCAATTGTTGGAGAATCCGGTACAGAAGGACAGTTACAGCGAGCAGAGTTTGGAGACTGGTTTGCAGAAAGATCTTACAGAGAGCAGATGTTTGAGACTGGGGGTGCAAAAGGCCTGTTGTAGAGAGCAGAGGTTGGAGATTGGGGTGCAGAATGATCATTGCAGAGCGTAGAGGTTGGAGACTGGGGTTCTGAAGGCCTCTTACAGAGAGCAGAGTTTGGAGACTGGGGTACAGAAGGCCTGTTAGAGAGCAAAGTTTAGAGACTGGGTGGAGAAGAACTGTTACAGAGAGCAGATTTTGAAGACTGGGTTTCAGAATGGTCTTACAGAGAGCAAAGTTTGAATTCTGAGGTACAGAAAGTCTGTAAATAAGAGCAGAGTTAGGAGACTGGGTGCAGAAGGATTACTGCAGAGAGCAGAGTTTTAAGACTGAGGTACAGAAGAACTGTTTCCGAGAGCAAATGTTGTAGACTGGGTTACACAGGGCTGTTACAGCGAGCATAGGTATGAGACTGGGGTGCAGAAGGATCGTTGCAGAGAGCAGAGGTTGAAGACTGGGGTGCAGATGGACTGACACAGAAAGTAGAGTTTGGAGACTGAGGTGCAGAAGGCCTGTTACAGACAGCAGAGTTTGGAGACTGTGGTGATGAAGGACTGTTACAGAGAGCAGAGTTTGGAGACTGGGTTGCAGAAGGATCTTACAGAGAGCAGAGTTTGAAGACTGAGGTGCAGAAGCACTGTTACAGAGAGTGGATGTTGGAGACTGAGGTGCAGAAGGACTGTTGCACAGAGCAGAGGTTTTAGACTGGGATGTAGAAGGACTGTTGCAGAGAGTAGAGGTCGGAGATTGGGGTCCAGAAGGACTGTAGCAGAGAGCAGACTTAAAGACTAAGGTGCAGAAGTACAGTTACACAGAGCAGAGTTTGGTGACTGGGGTGCAGAAGTACCCTTAGAGAGAGAAGAGTTTGGAGAATGCAGTACAGAAGAACTGTTACACAGAGCAGAGATTGGAGACAGATGTTGGATACTGGGGTGCAAAAGGACTGCTGCAAAGAGCAGAAGATGGAGACTGTGGTGAAGAAGGACTGTTTCAGAGACCAGAGATTGCAGACTGAGTTGCAGAAGGACTGATGTAAGGAACAGATTTTGGAGCCTGGGGTGCAGAAGGATTGTTTAGGCGAGCAGAGTATGAAGACTAGGGTGTAGAAGGACTTTTGAAGAGAGCAGATGTTGGAGACTTGGGTGCAGAAAGACTGTTGCATAGAGCAGTGATTGGAGATTGAGGTACAGAAGGACTGTTACAGAGAGCAGAGGTTGGAGACTGGGGTGCAGATGGATTATTGCAGAGAGCAGAGTTTTCAGACTGAGGTACAGAAGAACTGTTGCAGGAAGCAGATGTTGGAGACTGGGGTTCACAAGGACTGTTGCAGCGAGCAGAGGTTTGAGACTGGGGTGCAGAAGGATCGTTGCAGAGAGTACAGGTTGGAGACTGAGGTGCAGAAGAAATGTTGCAGAGAGCAGAGTGCAGAAGGACTGAGAGACTTGAGTGCAGAAGGACTGTTGCACAAAGCAGAGTTTGGAGACTGAGGTGCAGAAGTACTGTTACAGAAAGCATAGGTTGGAGAGTGGGGTTCAGAAGGATTATTGAAGACAGCGGAGTTTTCAGACTGAGGTACAGAAGAAATGTTGCAGAGAGCAGATGTTGTAGACTGGGTTGAACAAGGACTGTTGCAGCAAGCAGAGGTTGGAGACTGGGGTGCAGAAGGATCGTTGCAGTGAGCAGACATTAGAGACTGGGGTGCAGATGGACTGATACAGAGAGCAGAGATTGGAGACTGGAGTGCAGAAGGCCTGTTACAGAGAGCACAATTTGGAGACTGGGGTGATGAAGGACTGTTACAGAGAGCAGAGTTTGAAGACTGGGTTGCAGAAGGATCTTACACAGAGCAGAGAATGGAGACTGAGGTGCAGAAGCACTCTTACAGAGAGTAGAAGTTGGAGACTGAGGTGCAGAAAGACCATTGCAGAGAGCAGAGGTATGAGACTGAGGTGCAGAAGGATTGTTACAGAGAGCAGAGTTTGGAGAAAGGGGTGCAGAAAGACTGATGCAGAGAGCAGAGGTTTTAGACTGGGATGTACAAGGACTTTTGCAGAGAGTAGAGGTTGGAGATTGGGGTTCAGAAGGACTGTAACAGAGAGCAGAGGTTGGAGACTAAAGTGCAGGACAGTTACGCAGAGTAGAGGTTGGAGACTGGGTTGCAGAAGGACTGACATAGAAAGCAGAGGTTGGAAATTGTGGTGCAGAAGTACCCTTACAGAGAGCAGAGGTTGGAGAATGCAGTACAGAAGGACTGTTACAGAGAGCAAAGTTTGAAGACTGAGGTGCAGAATGACTGTTGCAGAGAGCAGACGTTGGAGACTGGGGTGCAAAATGACTGTTGCAGAGGACAGAGAAAGGAGACTGGGGTGCAGAAAAACTGTTGCTGAGAGCAGAGGTTGCAGACTGAGTTGCCGAAAGACGGTTACAGAGGGCAGACTTTTGAGACTGTGGTTAAAATGACTGATACAGAAAGCACAGGTTGGATACTGGGGTGCATAAGGACCCTTACAGAGAACAGAGGTTGGAGAGTGTGGTACAGAATGACTGTTACAGAGAGCAGAGGTTGGAGTCTGGGTTGCAGAAGAACCGATGTAGAGAACAGAGTTTGGAGACTGGGGTGCAGAAGGACCCTTGGGTGTAGAAGGACTGTTGCAGAGAGAAGTGATTGGAGACTGAGTTACAGAAGGACTGTAAAGAGAACAGAGTTTTGAGACTGGGGTGCAGATGGATTATTGCAGAGAGCAGAGTTTTCAGACTGAGGTACAGAAAAACTGTTGCAGCAAGCAGATGTTGGAGACTGGGGATCACAAAGACTGTTGCAGCTAGCAGAGGTTTCAGACTGGGGTCAGAGGATCGTTGCATTGGGAAGAGGTTGGAGACTGAGGTGCAGAAGGATTGTTACAGAGAGCAGATGTTGGAGACTGGGGTGCAGAAGGACTGTTGCCGAGAGCAGAGGTTTTAGACTGGGATGTAGAAGGACTGTTGCAGAGAGTAGAGGTTGTTGATTGGGGTCCAGAAGGACAGTAGCAGAGAGCAGAGGTTTGAGACTAAAGTGCAGATGGACAGTTAAACAGAGCAGAGGTTGGAGACTGGGGTGCAGACGGACTGAAACAGAAAGCAGAGGTTGGAGACTCGGGTGCAAAGTCCATTACAGAGAGCAGAGGTTGTAGAATGCAATACAGAAAGACTTTTACAGAGAGCGAAGTTTGCAGACTGGGGTGGATAATGACTATTGCAGAGAGCAGATGTTGGAGACTGGGGTACAAATGGACTGTTGCAGAGAGCAGAGGATGGAGACTGGGGTGCAGAAGGACTGTTGCAGAGAGAAGAGTTTGCAGACTGAGTTGCAAAAGGATGGTTACAGGGGGCAGAGTTTGGTGACTGTGGTTCAAAACGACTGATACAGAAAGCAGAAGTTGGATACTGGGGTGCATAAGGACACTTACAGAGACCAGAGGTTGGAGACTGTGGTAAAGAAGGACTGTTACAGAGAGCAGAGGTTGGAGTCTGGGTTGTAGAAGAACCGATGTAGAGAACAGAGTTTGGAGACTGGGGTGCAGAAGGACCCTTGGGGCAATCAGAGTATGGACACTTGGGTGTAGAAGGACTGTTGCAGAGAGAAGTGATTGGAGACTGAGTTACAGAAGGACTGTTACAGAGAACAGAGTTTTGAGACTGGGGTGCAGATGGATTATTGCAGAGAGCAGAGTTTTCAGACTGAGGTACAGAAAAACTGTTGCAGCAAGCAGATTTTGGAGACTGGGCTTCACAAGGACTGTTGCAGCTAGCAGAGGTTTCAGATTGGGGTCAGAGGATCGTTGCAGAGAGCAGAGGTTGGAGACTGAGGTGCAGAAGCATTGTTACAGAGAGCAGATGTTGGAGACTGGGGAGCAGAAAGACTGTTGCCGAGAGCAGAGGTTTTAGACTGGGATGTAGAAGGACTGTTGCAGAGAGTAGAGGTTGTTGATTGGGGTCCAGAAGGACAGTATCAGAGAGCAGAGGTTTGAGACTAAAGTGCAGATGGACAGTTAAACAGAGCAGAGGTTGGAGACTGGGGTGCAAACGGACTGACACAGAAAGCAGAGGTTGGAGAATCGGGTGCAAATCCATTACAGAGAGCAGAGGTTGTAGAATGCAATATAGAAAGACTGTTACAGAGAGCAAAGTTTGCAGACTGGGGTAATTAATGACTGTTGCAGAGAGCAGATGTTGGAGACTGGGGTACAAATGGACTGTTGCAGAGAGCAGAGGATGGAGACTGGGGTGCAGAAGGACTGTTGCAGAGAGAAGAGGTTGCAGACTGAGTTGCAGAAGGACGGTTACAGAGGGCAGAGTTTGGTGATTGTGGTTCAAAACGACTGATACAGAAAGCAGAAGTTGGATACTGCAGTGCATAAGGACCCTTACAGAGAACAGAGGTTGGAGACTGTGGTACAGACGGACTGTTTCAGAGAGCAAAGGTTGGAGACATGGGTGCAGAAGAACTGATGTAGAGAACAGAGTTTGGAGACTGGGGTGCAGAAGGATCGTTGGGGCGATCAGAGTATGGAGACTGGGGTGTAGAAGGACTTTTGCATAGAGCAGAGGTTGGAGACTGTGGTGTAGAAGGACTGTTTAAGAGAGAAAATGTTAGAGATTTGTGAACAAAAGGACTGTTGCATAGAGCAGAGATTGGAGATTGAGGTCCAGAAGGACTGTTACAGAGAGCATAGTTTGGAGACTGGGTTGCAGATGGAGGAATACAGAGAGCAGAGTTTTCAGACTGAG
The DNA here is from genome assembly GCF_052094955.1 of Ictidomys tridecemlineatus. Taxonomy (NCBI): domain Eukaryota; kingdom Metazoa; phylum Chordata; class Mammalia; order Rodentia; family Sciuridae; genus Ictidomys; species Ictidomys tridecemlineatus. Next base: position 48,337 of record NW_027522638.1, read on the forward strand.
GTACAGAAAAACTGTTGCACAAAGCATATGTTGGAGACTGGGGTTCATAAGGACTGTTGCAGAGAGCAGAGGTTTGACACTGGGGTGGAGAAGGATCGTTGCAGAGAGCAGAGGTTGGAGACTTATGTGCAGAAGGATCGTTGAAGAGAGCAGATGTTCGAGACTGGGGTGCAGAAGGATCGTTACAGAGAGCAGAGTTTGGATACTGGGGTGCAGAACGACTTTTACAGAGAGTACAGTTTGGAGACTGGGGTGCAGAAGGAATATTGCGGAGAGCAGACATTGGAGACTTTGGTGAAGAAGAACTGGTTGCATAGAGCAGAGCAGGGAGACTGAGATGCAGAAGACGGTTACAGAAAGCAGAGTTTGAAGACTGGGGTGCAGAAGGACTATAACAGAGAGCAGACTTTTGAGACTGGGGTACAGAAGGGTTGTTGCAGAGAGCAGTGTTTGGAGACTGGGGTTCAGAAGGATTGTTAAAGAGAGCAGAGGTTGGAGACTGTGGTGCAGAAGAACTTTTACTGAGATCACAGGTTGGAGACTGGGTGGAGAAGGACTTTTACAGAGAGCACAGGTTAAAGACTGGGGTGCAGAAAAACTGTTACAGCAAGCAAATTTAGGAGACTGGGGTGCAGAAGGAGTGTCGCAGAGAGCAGAAGTTGGAGACTGAGGTGCAGATGGACCCTTACAGAGAGCAGAAGTTGGAGACTGGTGTGCAGAGGAGTGTTACAGAGAGCAGAGGTTGGAGACAGGTGTCCACAATGATCTTACAGGGAGCATAGGTTTGAGACTGGGGTGCAAAAGGACTGTTGCTGAGAGCAGAGGTTGGAGACTGGGGTGGAGAAGGATCATTGAAGAGAGACGAATTTGGGGACTAGGCGCAAAAGGCCTGTTACATACAGCAGAGTTTGGAGACTGTGGTGAAGAAGGCCTGTTACAGAGAGCAGTTCTTGGAGACTGGGGTGCAGAAGGACAGTTACAGAGATCAGAGTTCGGAGACTGGGTTGCAAAAGAATCTTCCTGAGAGTAGAGGTTTGAGAATGAGGTACGGAAGGACTGTTAGAGAGAGCAGATTTTTGAGACTGAGGTGCAGAAGGATCGTTGGAGAGAGCAGTGTTTGCAGACTGCAGTGCAGAAGGACTGATACCGAAAGCAGAGGTTTAAGACTGGGGTGCAGAAGGACTCTTACAGAGAACAGACGTTGGAGACTGAAAGACTCTTAAAGAGAGCAGACGTTGGAGAGTGGGGTGAAGTATGACTGTTGTAGAGAACAGAGGTTGGAGACTGGTTTACAGAAGGATCTTTGCAGAAAGTTGAGGTTGGAGACTGGGTTTCAGAAAGATCTTAAAGAGAGCAGAGTTTTGACACTGAGCTGCAGAAGGACTGTGGCAGAGAGAAGAGGTTAAAGATTGGGGCGCTTAAAAACTGTAGCAAAGAGCAGAGTATGGAGTCTGAGGTGCCGAAAGACTGTTACAGAGAGCACTGGTTAGAGACTGGGGGTGCAGAAAAACTGATACAGAAAGCAGAGTTTGAAGACTGGGGTGCAGAGGGACCCTTACTGAGAGAAGAGATTGGAGATTGCAGTACAGAAGGACTGTTAAAGAGAGCAGAGTTTTGAGTCTAGGGTGAAGAAGGACTGTTTCAGAGAGCAGAGGATGGAGACTGGGGTGCAGAAGGACTCTTACAGAGAGCAGAGTTTGAAGACTGGTTGCAGAAGGACTGTTTCAGAGAGCAGAGTTTTCAGACTGAGGTACAGAAGATCTGTTGCAGAGAGCAGATGTTGGAGACTGGGTGCACATGGACTGTTGCAGCGAGCATAGGTTGGAGACAGGGTGCAGATGGATTGTTGCAGAGAGCAGAGGTTGGAGACTGAGGTCCAGAAGGACAGATACAGAGAGCAGAGTTTGGAGACTGGGGTAAAGAAAGCCTATTACAGAGAGCAGAGTTTTGAGACTGGGGTGCACGAGGACTGTTACAGAGAGCAGAGTTTGGAGATTGGGTTGCAGAAGGATCTTACAGAGAGCAGAGGTTGGAGACTGAGGTGCAGAAGCACTGTTACAAAGAGTAGAGTTTAGAGACTGAGTTGCATAAGGATCGTAGCAGAGAGCAGAGCTTGGATACTGGGGTGCAGAAGGACTGTTGCAGAGAGCAGAGGTTTTAGACTGGGGTGTAGAAGGACTGTTTCAGTTAGGAGAGGAAGGAGATTGGGATCCAGAAGAACTCTTAGAGAGAGCAGTGGTTGGAGATTGCAGTACAGAAGGACTGTTATAGAGTGCAGAGGTTGGAGACTGGGATGAAAAAGAACTGTTGCAGAGAGTAGATGTTGGAGACTATGGTGCAGAAGGACTGATGCAGAGAACAGAGGTTAGAGACTGGGGTGCAAAAGGACCGTTAAAGAGATCAGAGGTTGAAGACTGGGGTGCAGAAGAATCTTACAGTGAGAAGAGGTTGGAGTCTGAGATGCAGGAGGACTGTGATAGAGAGCAAACTTTGGAGACTGGGGTGCAGAAGGATTGTTGCAGAGAGCAGAGGTTGGACACTGGGGTGCAGAATTACTGTTACAGAGAGCAGAGGTTTGGAGACTGAGGTGCAGAAGGACTGTTACTGAGAGCAGATTTTAGAGACTGTGGTCCAGGACTGATATAGAAAACAGATGTTGGAGACTGGAGTGCAGAATGATTCTTGCAGACAGCAGAGGTTGGAGACTGGGTTGCAGAAAGACTGTTGCATAGAGCAGAGGTTAGAGACTGTGGTTCAGAAGACTGTTACAGAACGCAGAGTTTGGAGACTGGGGTGCAGAAGGACCATTACAGAGAAGAGAGGTTGGAGACTGCGGTACAGAAGGGCTGTTACAGAGAGCAGAGTTTGGAGACTGCGGTGCAGAAAGACTGTTGCAGAGAACACAGGTTGGAGACTGGGTTGCAGAAGGATCGTGGCAGAGAGCAGAGTTTTCAGACTGAGGTGCAGAAAGACTAATGTAGAGAGCAGATGTTGGAGACTGGGGTTCATAATGACTGTGGCAGATAGCAGAGGTTGGAGACTTGTGTGCATATGGACTGTTCCAGAGAGTAGATGTTGGAGACTGGGGTGCAGAAAGCCTGTTACAAAGAGCAGAGTTTGGAGAAGCGGTGTAGAAGGACTATTACAGAGAGCAAAGTTTGGAGATTTGTTTGCAAAAGGACCTTACAGAGAGCAGAGGTTGATGACTGAGGTGCAGAAGGACTTTTAAAGAGAGCACAGGTTGGAGACTGAGGTGCAGAAGGACTGATACAGAATGCAGAGTTTTGAGACTGGGTTGCAGAAGGACCATTACAGAGAGCAGAGGTTTGCGACTGAGGTGCCGAAAGAATGTTGAAGATAGCAGAGGTTGGAGACTGGGGTGCAGATGGATTTTACAAAGAGCAGAGGTTGGAGACTGGAATGCAGAAGGACTGTTGTAGAGAGCAGACGTTGGAGACTGGGGTGCAGAAGGATTGTTGCAGAGAGCAGTGGTTGGAGACTGGGTTGCAAAAGGACTGTTGCAGAGAGGAAGAATAGAGACAGAGGTTCTGAAGGACTCTTCCAGAGAGCAGAGGTTGGAGACTGGGGTGCAGGACTGATACAGAAAGCAGAGGTTGGAGACTGGGGTGCAGAAGGACCGTTACAGAGACCAGAGATTGGAGACTGGGGTACAAAAGGACTTTTACAGAGAGCAGAGATTGGAGACTAAGGAGCAGAAGAACTATTGCAAGAACAGAGGTTTAAGACAGGGTTGCAGAAGGACCATTGCAGAGAGCAGAGGTTGGAGACTGAGGTGCAGAAGAATTTTACCAGAGAGCACAGTTTGGAGACTTCGGTGCAGAAGAACTCTTACGGAGAGTAGAGTTTGGAGACTGGGGTACAGAAGCATATTACAGCGAGCAGAGGTTGGAGACTGGGGTTAAGAAGGACTGCTGCAGAGAGCAGAATTTGGAGACTGGGGTGTAGAAATATTGTTACAGAGAGCAGAGGTTGGATACTGGGGTGCAGAAGGACTTGTGCATAGAGCAGAATTTGGAGATTAGGGATCAGAAGAAACTGTTGCAGAGAGCAGAGTTTAGAGACTGAGATGCAGAAGGACTGTTATAGAAAGCAGAGGATTGAGACAGAAGTGCAGAAGAAATGATTCAAGAAGCAGAGGTTGAATACTGGGGTACAAAAGGACCATTAGAGAAAGCAGATGTTGGAGTCTTTAGTACAGAAGGACTCTTACAAAGAGCAGAGGTTGGAGACTGGGGTGCAGAAAGACTGTTGCAGAAAGTAGATGATGGAGACTAGGGTACAGAAAAACTGTAGCAGAGAGCAGACGTTAGAGACTAAGGTGCAGAAGGAAAATTACACAAAGCAGAGGTTGGAGACTGAGTGCAGAAGGACTGATACAGAAAGCAGAGTTTGGAGATTCGGGTGCAGAAGTATTTTTACAGAGAGCAGAGTTTCGAGAATGCAGTACAGAAGTACTCTTACAGAGAGCAGAGTTTCGAAACTGGGGTGAAGAATGACTGTTGCAGATAGCAGATGTTGGAGACTGGGGTGCAGAATGAATGTTGCAGAGAGCAGAGGATGGAGATTGGGGCGCAGAAGGACTGTTGCAGAGAGCAGAGGTTGCAGACTGTGTTGCAGAAGGACTCTTACTGATGGCAGAGTTTGGAGACTGTGGTGCAAAACGACTGATACAGAAAGCAGAGGTTGGATACTGGGGTGCATAAGGACCCTTACGGAGAACCGAGGTTGGAGACTGTGGTACCGAGAAAGAGATTGGAGACTGGCGTGCAGGTGGATTATTGCAGAGAGCAGAGTTTCAGACTGAGCTACAGAAGAACTGTTCAAGAGAGCAGATGTTGCAGACTGGGGTTCACAATGACTGTTGCAGGGAGCAGAATTTGAGACTGGGGTGCGAAATGATCTTTGCAGAGAGAAGAGGTTGGACACTGAGGTGCAGAAGGATCATTTCGGAGAGCAGAGTTTGAGGACTGGGGTTCAGAAGTACGGTTGTAGAGAGCAGAGGTAGGAGACTGGGGTTAAGAAGGACTGTTGAGGAGAACAGAGGTTGGAGACTGGAGTGCAGAAGGACTGTTGCAGAGAGAAGAGGTTGGAGACTGGGCTGCAGACGGACTGCTGCAGAGAGCAGAGTTTGGAGACTGGGGTGCGGAAGGACTGTTGCAGAGAGCAGATGATGATTACTGGGTTGCAGAAGGACTGTTGCACAGAGCATATTTTAGAAACTGGGGTGCTGGTGGACTGTTAGAGAGAGCATAGTTTGGAGACTGAGGTGAAGAAGGACAGATACAGAAAGAAGAATATGGAGACTGTTGTGCAGAAGGACTTTTACAGAGAGCAGAGGATGGAGACTGGTGTTCAGATGGATCTTACAGAGAGCAGAGTTTGGAGACTGAAGTGCAAAATGACTGTTGCAGAGAGCAGAGGTTGGAAACAAAGTTGGAGAAGAATCATTGCAGAGAGAAGAGGTTGGAGAATGGGGTGCAGAAGTCCTGTTTCAGATAGCAGAGATTGGAGACTGGCTTGCAGAAGTCCTGTTACAGAGAGCAGAGTTTGGAGACTGTTGTGCAGAAGTACTGTTACACAGTGCAGAGTTTGAAGACTGGGGGGCAGAAGAATTTTAGAGAGAGCAGAGGTTGCAGACTGAGGTTCAGAAGGACTGTTACAGAGAGTAGAGGTTGGAGACTGATTTGCACAAAGACCCTTGCAGAGAACAGAGTTTGGATACTGAGGTTCAGAAGGATTGTTACAGAGATCAGAGGTTGGAGACTATTGTGCAAAAGGACTCTGCAGAGAGCAGATGTTGGAGACGGGGGTCAAGAAAGATTATTGCTGGAAGTAGAGTTTGGAAACTGGAGTGTAGAAGTACTGTTGCAGAGAGCAGATGTTGGAGAATTGCGTGCAGAAGGACTGTTGCAGAGAGCAGAGGTTGGATACTGAGGTTCAGAAGGACTGTTACAGAGAGTAGAGGTTGGTTACTGGGGTGCAGAAGGACTGTTACAGAGATCAGAGTTTGGAGAGTGGGGTTCAGATGGATCTTACAGAGCCAGAGGTTGGAGACTGTGGTGCAAAAGGACTGTTGCAGAGAAATGAGGTTGGAGACTTGTATGGAGAAGAATCGTTGCAGAGAGAAGATTTTGGAGACTCGGGTGCAGAATGCCAGTTACAGAGAGCAGATTTTTGAGACTGGGTTGCAGAAGTCCTGTTACAGAGAGCAGAGGTTGGAGACTGTTTTGCAGAAGGACGGTTGCATAGAGAAGAGTTTAAAGACTGGGTTGCAGAAGTATTTTACAGAGAGCAAAGTTGGAGAATGAGGTGCAGAAGGACTGTTACAGGCAGCAGAGGTAGGAGACTGGGGTGCAGAAGAACTGTTGCAGAGAGCAGTTGTTGGAGACTGGCGTTAAGAGGGATGGTTGCAGAGAGCAGAGGTTGGAGACTGGTGTGTAGAAGGACTGTTACAGAGAGAAGATTTTGGAGACTGGGTTTTAGAAGGATACTACAGAGAGCAGAGTTTAGCGAGCGAAGTCCAGAATGACTGTTACAGAGAGTAGAGGTTGGAGACTGGGGTGAATAAGGACTGTTGCAGCGAGTAGAGGATGGATACTGGGGTGCAGAGGACTGTTTCAGAGAGCAGAGCTTGGAGACTGGGCTACAGAAGGACTGTTTTAGAGAGCAGTGTTTGGAGACTGGGTTGCAGAAGGAATGTTGCAGAGAGCAGAGTTTAGAGACTGAGGTACGGAAGTCCTGTTACAGACAGAAGCGGTTGGAGACTTGGATGAATAAGGACTTTTGCAGAGAGCAGAGGTTGGATACAGGGGTGAGGATGGATCTTAAAGAGATAGGAATTTGGAGACTGAGGTGCAGAAGGACTGTTGAGGAGGTCAGAGTTAGTAGACTGGGGTGCAGTAGGATTATTGCAGTGAACAGAAGTTGGAGACTGGGGTGCAGAAGGATCATTGCATAGTCCAGATTTTGGAGACTGGGGTTCAGAAGGCCTGCTACAGAGAGAAGAGTTTGAAGACTGGCGTGCAGAAGGCCTGTTATAGAGAGGAGAGGTTGGAGACTTGGGTTCATAAGGACTGTTATAGAGAGCAGAGTTTGGAGACTGGGTTGCTGAAGAATCTTACAGAGAGCAGTGTTTGGAGACCAGGTGAAGGTGGAATGTTACAGAGAGCAGTGGTTGGAGAATGGGGTGCAGAAGGATCGTGCAGAGAGCAGAACTGTCAGACTGAGGTGCAGAAGGACTGTTACAGAGAGGAGAGGTTGAAGAATGAGGTGTAGAAGGACTGTTACAGAGAGCAGAGTTTTGTAACTGAGGTGAAGAAGGACTGTTACAGAAAGAAGTGGTTGGAAATTGGGGTGCAGAAAGACCGTAACAGAGACCAGAATTTGGAGACTGCGGTATAGAAAAACAGTGACAGAGAGCAGAGGTTTGAGACTGAGGTGCATAATAATAGATACAGAGAGCAGAGGTTTGAGACTGAGTTTTAGAAGGATCTACAGAGAGCAGAGGTTGGAGAGTGAAGTGCAGAAGGACTGTTACAAAGAGGAGAGGTTGGAGACTGGGGTGCCAAATAAATATTATAGAGAGCAGAGTTTGGAGACTGAGTTTCAAAAGGATCTTACAAAGAGCAGAGTTTGGAGACTGAGGTGAAGGTGGACTGTTATAGAGAGCAGTGCTTAGAGACTGGGGTGCAGAAGGATCGTGCTGAGAGCAGAGGTGTCAGACTGAGGTGCAGATAGACTGTTACAGAGAGCAGACTTTGGCGACTGAGGTGCATAAGAATAGATACAGAGAGCAGAGGTTTGAGACTGGGTTTTAGAAGGATCCTACAGAGAGCAGAGTTTGGAGAGTGAAGTGCAGAAAGACTGTTACAGAGAGTAGAGTTTGGAGACTGAGGTGCAGAAGACCGTTTCAGAGAACAGTGTTTGGAAACTGAGGTGCAGAAGGCTTGTTACAAAGAGCAGAATTTTGAGACAGGGATGCAGAAAGACTGTTGCAGGGACCAGAGGATGGAGACCCGGGTGCAGAAGAACTCTTGCAGGGAGCAGAGGATGGAGACTGGGCTGCAGAAGGAATGTTGCAGAGAGCAGAGGTTGGAGATTGAGGTGCAGAAGGACTCTTAGAGAGAGCAGAAGTTGGAGACTGGGGTACAGAAGGACTGTTGCAGAGAGCAGAGGGTGGAGACTGAGGTGCAAAATCCTGTTACATAGAGCAGAGGTGAACACTGGGGTGCAGAAGGATTGTTGAAATAAGCAGAGCTTGGAGACAGGGGTACAGTAGGATCTTACAGAGAGCAGAGGTTTGAGACTGAGTTGCAGAAGGACTGTTGCAGAGATCAGAGTTTGAAGACTGGGGTGCAGTAGGATCATTGCAGAGAGCAGAGTTTGGAGACTGGGGTGCAGTTTGATCATTGCAGAGAGCAGAGTTTGGAGACTGGGGTGCAGAAGGATAGTTGGAGAGAGCAGAGGTTGGAGACTGGGGTGCAGAAGGCTTGCTACAGAGAGCAGAGTTTTGAGACTGGCGTGCAGAAGACCTGTTACAGAGAGTCGAGTTTGGAGACTGGGGTGCAGAAGGACTGTTTTAGAGAGCAGAGTTTGGAGACTGAGTTCCTGAAGGATCTTACAGAGAGCAGAGGTTGGAGACTGAGGTGCAGGTGGACTGTTACAGAGAGCAGTGGTTGGAGACTGGGGTGCAGAAGTTTCGTGCAGAGAGCAGAAGTGTCAGACTGAGGTGCAGATGGACTGTTACAGAGAGCAGAGGTTGTAGACTGAGGTGTAGAAGGACTGTTACAGAGAGCAGAGTTTGTAGACTTAGGTGCAGAAGGAGTGTTACAGAAAGAAGTGGTTGGAAATTGGGGTGCAAAAGGACCGTAAGAAAGACCAGAGTTTGGAGACTGTGGTATAGAAAAACTGTATCAGAGAGCAGAGGTTGGAGACTGAGGTGCAGAAGGATGAATATAGAGAGTAGATGTTTGAGCTATGCCCACTGGGCCAGGCTTCTTTTCTTGATAGGTAGGAACCAATCACTGTGCCTCAGCTCTTCTTCCCAGACTGTGTGGGTCTCCAATCCTGAGTACTTAGAGCCTTCTCTTGTGGTTCCTCAATCCAGGCCCCGCTCACCTGTGACGCTTACCACACTACTGGCTACACGCTGGGTCTGCTGCTCCTGGGAGCTCTGTTTTCATGGATGCCTGGCCACACCCTTTCTGTTTGCCTCCCTCAGACCCCACGTTTCTATGGCTTGGGGCTGAGGGCCCCAGCGAACTTTGTTTGCCCTCAGGTAGTGACTCCCCTGGTATCTGGTGCAAGGGACCTCTGTTGTCAGCACTGGTGGAAAGCAATAGCTGTGAGTTCTTCTCTGCAGGTCCCACGTCCCTCCTGATTCCCTGGGTCCGGCTATGGTGCTCAGTTGGTTTTTACCTCTGTGAGTTCAGGTGGGACTAGTTATTTCAGTGGGATCCTTAGTGCTGAGACACGAGATGCAGGCGAACCAGAGCTTGCATGCCGCTGATTCGTGCTCAGTGTGTGTTTTCTGAGGGGCCCAGGCTGCACGCCTTAGCTCCACGTCAGCTCAGCTTTGCCTAGTGATCCTGAGCAAGCAGGCTGTGGGCCGTGCTCAGGCGCCGCGGTGGTCCGCGGCCTTAGCAGCGACGCTGGGACCTCCATCGCTCCTCGGCTAGGTGCCTGGGTCCAAGTGGCTACCGCCGCAGCTCTCCGGCCCCTCCCTCCGGAGCGCGGGTCCCCTTGCAGGGGACTGCCAAGCAACTCCAGAACAGTTTTTGCCCAAAGGTGCAGCAGGGAACACGCAACCGCTGCGTTCGGAGTCGTGGTCCCGCCTTCAGAGGATAGGACTTGGCACGCAGCCCAGTTCCCGTGTCTAGGAGCGGCAGCAGGACGATGTAGTCAGAGCCATTAAGACGGCATGCAGGAAGCAAATGGCGGCTTCCACGGAGTGGATTTTCGGCCCCGAAACCACAGCCCAGCCAACAATCCCAATCCACTAACTCCCCTTGCATAGAAAATATTCAAAAAAAAAAAAGGTGTTATACTGAGCTTTCTTTGTCAGGTACTTACAATCCGCTGATGATTACGTATTCAGCTTCTCTGCCAGTAGCGAAGTGAAAGAGGCAGCAGATGGGCGCAGAGCACCCGCGGCTCTGAGCAGAAAAGCGTCTCTCTTTCAATCTCTTTGTTTTTTCTGCTGCTTGGCAAGGTGGTCCACTACAGATTAATGGTGAAAGGAGCTCTAACACGCTGCTTAAAATCTCGATTAAAGCCGCTGCTCAGAGCCCCACGCTCAGCACTTCAGCAACCCCTGTACGCAGCGGCCATCTTCTGGTGGATCAAGGAGCTAGATATCAAAACAGAGACTCTGCGCCTGATAGAGGAAAAAGTTGGCTCCGATCTAAATATTGTGGGGTCGGGTTCCAAATTCCTTAACAGGACACCTATAGCACAAGAGTTAATAACAAGAATCAATAAATGGGACTTACTTAAACTGAAAAGTTTTTTCTCAGCAAGAGAAACAATAAGAGAGGTAAATAGGGAGCCTACATCATGGGAACAAATTTTTACTCCTCACACTTCAGATAGAGCCCTAATATCCAGAGTATACAAAGAACTCAAAAAATTAAACAATAAAAAAACAAATAACCCTATCAACAAATGGGCCAAAGACCTAAATAGACACTTCTCAGAGGAGGACATACAATCAATCAACAAATATATGAAAAAATGCTCACCTTCTCTAGCAGTCAGAGAAATGCAAATCAAAACCACCCTAAGATACCATCTCACTCCAGTAAGATTGGCAGCCATTATGAACTCAAACAACAACAAGTGCTGGCGAGGATGTGGGGAAAAGGGTACTCTTGTACATTGCTGGTGGGACTGCAAACTAGTGCAGCCAATTTGGAAAGCAGTATGGAGATTCCTGGGAAAGCTGGGAATGGAACCACCATTTGACCCAGCTATTGCCCTTCTCGGACTATTCCCTGAAGATTTTAAAAGAGCTTATTTCAGGGATACTGCCACATCGATGTTCATAGCGGCACAATTCACAATTGCTAGACTGTGGAACCAACCCAGATGCCCTTCAATAGATGAATGGATAAAAAAAAATGTGGCATTTATACACCATGGAATATTACGCAGCACTAAAAAATGACAAAATCATGGATTTTGCAGGGAAATGGATGGCACTAGAGCAGATTATGCTTAGTGAAGCTAGCCAATCCCTAAAAAACAAATACCAAATGTCTTCTTTGATATAATGAGAATAACCAGGATCAGAGCAGGGAGGAAGAGCAGGAAGGAAAGATCAACATTAAACAGTTACAATAGGTGGGAGGGAAAGGGAGAGAAAAGAGAAATTGCATGGTAATGGAGGAAGACGCTCATTGTTATACTAAAGCACTCATAAGAGGTTGCGAGGGGAATGGGTAAATAAACAAGGAGAGAAGTGAAATACAGTAGATGGGGTAGAGAGACAAGATGGGAGGGGAGGGGAGGGGGATAGTAGAGGATAGGAAAGGGAGCAGAATACAACAGATACTAATAGGGCATTATGTAAAAATGTGGATATGTAACAGATGTGATTCTGCAATCTGTATTTGGGGTAAAAATGGGAGTTCATAACCAACTTGAATCTAATGTATGAAACATGATATGTCAATAGCTTTGTAATGTTTTGAACAACCAATAAAAAAAATTAAATGCAAAAAAAAAATAGAGAGTAGAGGTTTGAGACTGGGGTGCAGAAGGACAGATATAGAAAGCAGAGTTTGAAGACTGGGGTGCAGAAGGACCGTTACGGAGAGCAGAGGTTGGAGACTGTGGTAAAGAAGGACTGTTACAGAGAGCAGATGTTGGAGACTGGGGAGCAGAAGGACTGTTGCAGAGAACAGAGGTTGGAGACTGGGGTGTTTCAGGACATTTGCAAAAAGCAGAGGTTAAAGAATGGGGTGGAGAAGGAATATTACAGAGAGCAGAGTTTTGATACTGGAGTACAGAAGGATCTTACAGAGAGCAGAGGTTGGATACTTTGGTGCAGAAGAACTGTTGAAAAGAGCAGAGGTTGGAGACTGGGGTGGAGAAGGACTGTTGCAGAGAGCAGAGGTAGGAGACTGATGTGCAGAAAGACTTTTGCAGAGAGCAGACGTTGGAGACTGGGCTGCAAAAGAACTGTATCAAAGAAAAGAGTTTGGAGACTGGGCTGCAGGAAAACTGCTGCAGAGAGCAGATGTTGGAGACTGTGCTGCAGAAGGAATGTTTCAGAGAGCATATTTTGGAGACTGGAGTGCAGAAGGACTGTTACATAGAGCAGAGTTTAGAGACTGGGGTGCAGAAGAACACTTGCAGAGAGCAGATGTTGATGACTGGGGTGCAGAAGGACTGTTGCAGAGAGCATATTTTAGAGACTGGGGTGCTGATGGACTGTTACAGAGAGCAGAGTTTGGAGACTTAAGCAGAAAGACAGATACAGAAAGCAGTATTTGGAGACTGTTGTGCAGAAGAACTGTTACAGAGAGAAAAGGATGGAGACTGGGGTTCAGATGGATCTTACAGAGAGCAGAGTTTGGAGACTGGGGTGCAAAAGGACTGTTGCAGAGAGCAGAGGTTGGATACAAAGGTGGAGAAGAATCATTGCAGAGAGAAGAGGTTGGAGAATGGGGTGCAGAAGTCCTGTTTCAGATAGCAGAGATTTGAGACTGGCTTGCAGATGTCCTGTTACAGAGAGCAGAGTTTGGAGACTGTTTTACAGAAGGACTGTTACAGAGTGCAGAATTTAAAGACTGGGTTGTAGAAGGATCTTACCGAGAGCAGAGTTAGGAGAATGAGCTGCAAAGGACTGTTACAGAGAGCAGAAGTAGGATACTGGGGTGCAGAAGGGTCTTTGCAGAAAGCAGAGTTTTAAGACTGAGGGGCAGAAGGACTGTTGCAGAGAGTAGATGTTGTAGACTGTGGTGCAGAAGGACTGTTGCAGACAGCATAGGTTGGAGACTTTGGTGAAAAAGGATTGTTGCAGAGAGCAGAGGTTGGAGACTGGTGTGCAGAAGCACTGTTACAGAGAGCAGAGTTTGGAGACTGGGTTGCATAAGAATCTTAGAGAGAGCAGAGGTTGCAGACCTCTGAGAGAGAGCAGAGGTGCAGAAGGACTGTTACAGAGAGTAGAGGTTGGAGACTGATTTGCACAAAGACCCTTGTAGAGAACAGAGTTTGGAGACTGAGGTGCAAAAGGATTGTTACAGAGATCAGAGGTTAGAGACTATTGTGCAGAAGGACTCTGCAGAGAGCACACGTTGGAAACTGGGGTCAAGAAGGATCATTGCAGGAAGCAGAGTTTGGAAACTGGAGTGTAGAAGTACTGTTGCAGAGAGCAGGTGTTGGAGACTGGGGTGCAGAAAGACTGTTGCAGAGAGCAGAGTTAGGAGAATGTGGTGCAGAAGGACTGTTTAAGAGAGCAGAGGTTGGAGACTGAGGTTCAGAAAGACTGTTACAGAGACTAGAGGTTGGATACTGGTGTTCAGAAGGACTGTTAAGAGATCAGAGTTTGGAGAGTGGGGTTCAGATGGATCTTACAGAGCCAGAGTTTGGAGACTGTGGTGCAAAAGGACTGTTGCAGAGAGAAGAGGTTGGAGACTTGTATGGAGAAGAATTGTTGCAGAGAGAAGAATTTGGAGACTCGGGTGCAGAATGCCGGTTACAGAGAGCAGATTTTTGAGACTGGGTTGCAGAAGTCCTGTTACAGAGAGCAGAGGTTGAAGACTGTTTTGCAGAAGGACAGTTGCATAGAGCAGAGTTTAAAGACTGGGTTGCAGAAGTATTTTACAGAGCCGAGTTGGGAGAATGAGGTGCATAAGGACTCTTACAGGCAGCAGAGGTAGGAGACTGGGGTTCAGAAAGTCCCTTGAAGACAGCAGACAGCAGAATTTTAAGACTGAGGTGCAGAAGGACTGTTGCAGAGAGCAGTTGTTGGAGACAGGGGTGCAGAAGGAGTGTTGCAGAGGGCATCGGTTGGAGACTGGTGTTAAGAGGGATGGTTGCAGAGAGCAGAGGTTGGAGACTGGTGTGTAGAAGGACTGTTACAGAGAGCAGATTTTGGAGACTGGGTTTCGGAAGGATACTACAGAGAGCAGAAGTAGGCAAGTGAAGTGCAGAACGACTTTTACAGAGAGTAGAGGTTGGAGACTGGGGTGCAGAAGGACTGTTGCAGAGAGCAGAGGATGGAGACTGGGGTGCAGAAGGACTGTTTCACAGAGCAGAGCTTGGAGACTGGGCTACAGAAGGACTGTTTTAGAGAGCAGTGTTTGGAGACTGGGTTGCAGAAGGAATGTTGCAGAGAGCAGAGGTTGGAGACTGAGGTACGGAAGTCCTGTTACACAGAGAAGAGGTTGGAGCCTTGGATGAAGAAGGACTTTTGCAGAGAGCAGAGGTTGGATACAGGGGTGAAGATGGATCTTACAGAGAGAGAAATTTGGAGACTGAGGTGCAGAAGGACTGTTTAGGAGATCAGAGTTTGTAGACTGGGGTGCAGTAGGATCATTGCAGAGAGCAGAGGTTGGAGACTGGGGTGCAGAAGGATCATTGCACAGTGTAGATTTTGGAGACTGGGGTGCAGAAGGCCTGCTACAGAGAGAAGAGTTTGGAGACTGGCATGCAGAAGGCCTGTTATAGAGAGGAGAGGTTGGAGACTTGGGTCCCTAAGGACTGTTATAGAGAGCAGATTTTGGAGACTGGGTTGCTGAAGAATCTTACAGAGAGCAGTGTTTGGAGACCAGGTGAAGGTGGAATGTTACAGAGAGCAGTGGTTGGAGACTGGGGTGCAGAAGGATCGTGCAGAGAGCAGAGCTGTCAGACTGAGGTGCAGAAGGACTGTTACAGAGAGCAGAGGTTGGAGAATGAGGTGTAGAAGGACTGTTACAGAGAGCAGAATTTGGAGACTGAGGTGCAGAAGGACTGTTGCAGGAAGCAGAGGATGGAGACTGGGCTGTAGAAGCAATGTTGCAGAGAGCAGAGTTTGAAGTCTGAGGTGCATACGGACTCTTAGAGAGAGCAGAAGTTGGAGACTGGGGTGCAGAAGGACTGTTGCAGAGAGCAGAGGGTGAAGACTGAGGTGCAAAATCCTGTTACATAGAGCAGAGGTTGGACACTTGGGTGCAGAAGGATCGTTGAAATAAGCAGAGCTTGGAGACAGGGGTGCAGAAGGATCTTACAGAGAGCAGAAGTTTGAGACTGAGTTGCAGAAGGACTGTTGCAGAGATCAGAGTTTGGAGACTGGGGTGCAGTAGAATCATTGCATAGAGCAGAGTTTGGAGACTGGGGTGCAGTAGGATAATTGGAGAGAGCAGAGGTTGGAGACTGGGGTGCAGAAGGCCTGCTACAGAGAGCAGAGTTTTGAGACTGGCTTGCAGAAGGCCTGTTACAGAGAGTCGAGTTTGGAGACTGGGGTGCAGAAGGACTGTTTTAGAGAGCAGAGTTTGGAGACTGAGTTCCTGAAGGATCTTACAGAGAGCAGAGGTTGGAGACTGAGGTGCATGTGGACTGTTACAGAGAGCAGTGGTTGGAGACTGGGTTGCAGAAGAATCGTGGAGAGAGCAGAAGTGTCAGACGTACGTGCAGATGGACTGTTACAGAGAGCAGAGGTTGTAGACTGAGGTGTAGAAGGACTGTTACAGAGAGCAGAGTTTGTAGCCTGAGGTGCAGAAGGATACTTGCAGAGAGCAGAGAGTTCAGACTGTGGTGCAGAAGGACTGTTGAGAGTGCAGACGTTAAAGACTGGGTTGCAGAAGGATGGTTGCAGTGAAGAGATGTTGGAGGCTGGAGTGCAGAAGAACTCTTACAGAGAGCAGAGGTTGGAGACTGAGGTGCAGAAGGACAGTTACAGACAGTAGGTTTTAGAGACAGAGGTGTAGAAGGACTGTAGCAGAGAGCAGATGTTGGAGACTTTGGTGTAATGGACTGTTGCAGAGAGCAGAGGTTAGGGACTGGGATGAAGAAGGACTGTTGCAGATGTCAGAGTTTGGAGACTGATGTGCAGAAGGACTGTTTCCGAGAGTAGAGTTATGAGACTGGGGTGTGGAAGGACTGATACAGAAGGAGACTTTGGAAACTGGGGTGCATAAGGACCATTACAGAGAGCAGAGGCTGGAGACTGCAGTACATAAGGACTGTTACAGAGAGTAGAGATTGGAGACTAGTGTACAGAAGGACTGTGGCAGAGAGCAGATGGTGGACACTGTGGTCTAGAAAGACTGTTGCAGAGAGCAGAGGTTGGAAAATGGGGTGCAGAACGACTGTTGCAGATAACAGAGGTTGAATACTTGGGTTCAGATGGGCTGTCTCAGAGAACAGAGGTTGGAGACTGGTGTGTAGAAGGACCGTTGAAAAGAGCAGAGTTGGGAGACTGGGGTGGAGAAGGAATGTTACAGAGAGCAGAGTTTGGAGACTGGGGTGCAGGAGGACTGTTGCAGAGAGAAGACGTTGGAGACTGGGGTGCAGAAGAATCATTGCAGAGAGAACAGTTTGAAGACTGGGGTGCAGGAAGACGGTTACAAAATGCAGAGTTTGAAGACTGCAGTACAGAAAAACTGTTACAGAGAGCAGAGGATGGAGACTGGCGTGCAGAAGGATCATTGGAGAGGGCGTAGGTTAGAGACTGAGGTGCAGAAGGACTGATCCAGAAATCAGAGTTTGGAGACTGGGTTTTACAAGGATCTTACCGAGCGCCGGGTTTTAAGATTGAGGTGCAGCAAGACTGTTACAGAGCACAGAGTTTGGAGACTGAGGTACAGAAGAATTCTTTCAGAGAGCAGAGGTGGAGACTGTGTTGCAGAAGGATCGTTACAGAGAGAAGAGGTGGGAGACTGTGGTGCAGAAGGACTGATATAGAAAGCAGAGTTTGGAGACCGGGGTGGAGAAGGACCCTTACAGAGAGCAGAGTTTGGAGACTGTGGTGCAGAAGTACTGTTACAGAAAGAAGTGGTTGGAAATTGGGGTGGAGACTGGCTTGCAGCAGGACCGTTGAAGAAAGCAGAGGTTGGTGACTTTGTTGGAGAAGGAATGTTACAGAGATCAAAGTTCGGATACTGGGGTGCAGAAGGACCTTACAGAGAACAGAGGTTGGAGACTGGGGTTCAGAAGAACTGTCGCAGAGAGCAGAGTTTGGAGACTGAGGTTCAGAAAGAATGTTACAGAGAGTAAAGTTTGGAGACTAGGGTGAGAATTACTGATACAGAAAGCAGAAGTTGAGATTGGGGTGCAGAAGGACCGTTACTGAGAGCAGAGGTTGGAGACTGTGGTACAGAAGGACTGTTGCAGAGAGTGGAGGTTAGAGAATGGGGTGCAGAAGGACTGTTACCGAGAGCAGATGTTACAGAATGGGGTGCAGAAGTTAGGTTGCAGAGTTCAGCGGTTGAAGACAGAGGTGCAGAAGGAGTGTTACAGAGAGTAGAGGTTGAAAAGCGTGGTTCAGAAGGACTTATACAGAAAGCAGAGGATTGAGACTGGGGTGCAGAAGGACCGTTAAAGAGAGCACAGGTTGGAGACTGCGGTAAAGAAGGACTGTTACAGAGAGCGGAGGTTGGAGACTGGGGAGTAGAAGGACTGATGCAGAGAACAGATGTTGGAGACTGGGTCGTAGCAGGACCATTGAAAAAAGCAGAGGTTGTAGACTGTGTTGGATAAGGAATTTTACAGAGAGCAGAGTTTGGAAACTGGGGTGCAGAATGACCTTACAGAGAACAGAGGTTGGAGATTGCAGTGCAGAAGGAGTGTTGAGGAGAGGAGACATTGGTGACTGGGGTGCAGATGGACTGTTGCAGAGAGCAGATTTTGGAGACTGGGGTGCATAAGGATCGTTGCAGAGAGCAGAGGATCTAGACAGGGGTGCAGAAGGACGGTTGCAGAGAGCAGAATTTGGATGCTGAGGTGCAGAAAAACAGTTAAAGAGAGCAGAGGTTGGAGACTGGGGTGCAGAAGGATCATTGAAGAGAGCAGAGTTGGAGACTGGGCTGCAGAGGATTGTTAAAGAGATAAGAGGTGGGAAACTGTGGTGCAGAAAGACTGTTACAGAGAGCACAGGTTGGAGACTGGGGTGCAGAAGGAATGTTGCAGATAGCAGAGGTTGGAGACTGGGGTGTAGAAGGACTGTTGCAGATAGCAGAGGTTGGAGACTGAGATGCAGAATGACTGATACACAGAGCAGACGTTGGAGACTGGGGTGAAGAATTATGATATATAAATCAGAGGTGTGAGACTGGGGTGCAGAAAGACCATTACAGAGAGCAAAGGTTGCAGACTGGCGTTCAGAAGGACTGTTTTAGAGAGCAGAGTTTGGATACTGGGGTGCATTAGGCTTGCTACAGAGAGCAGAGGTTGGAGACTTGGTTGCAGAAGGAGTGTTATAGAGAGCAGAGTTTTGAGGCTGGGTTTCAGAAGAATTTTACAGAGAGCAATGGTTCGTGACTGTGGTGCAGGACGAATGTTACAGAGAGCAGTGATTGGAGACTGGGGTGCAGACGGATAGTGCAGAGAGCAGAGGTATCAGACTGAGGTGCAGAAGGACTGTAACAGAGAGCAGAGTTTGGCGAGTGAAGTGCAGCAGGACTGTTACACAGAGCAGAGTTTGGTGACTGAGGAGCAGAAGGACTGTTACAGAAAGCAGATTTTGGAAATTGATGTACAGAGGGACCGTTACAGAGAGCAGAGTTTGGAGACTGCGGTATAGAAACACTGTAACAGATAGCAGAGGTTGGAGTATATAGTGCAGAAGGACTCTTACAGAGAACAGAGGTTGGAGACTGGGGTGCAGAAGGACTGTTACACAGAGCAGAGGTTGAAGACTGGGGTGTAGAAGGACTGTTGCAGAGAGTAGAGGTTGGAGACGGGTAACGAAGGACTGTTGCAGAGAGCAGAACTTGAAGACTTATGTGCAGAAGGACTGTTGAAGAGAGGAGACGTTGGAGACCAGGGTGCAGAAGGATTGTTGCAGAGAGCAGAGGTTGAAGATTGAGGTGCAAAAAGACTGTTACAGAGAGCAGAGGTTGGAGACTGACGTGCAGAAGGCCTGTTACGGAGAGCAGAGTGTGGAGAAGGGTTCCATAAGGACTGTTACAGATCACAGAGTTTGGAGACTGGGTTTAAGAAGGATCTAACAGAAACCAGATGTTGGGGATCCAGGTGCAGAAGGACTGTTACAGAGAGTAGTGGTTGGAGACTGAGGTGCAAGAGGATCGTAGCAGAGAACAGCGTTTTAAGACTGAGGTGCAAAAGGACTGTTGCAGAGACCACAGTTTGGAGACTGGGGTGCAGAATTATTGTTAAAGAGAGCAGAGTTTGGAGACTGGGTTGCAGAAGAACTGTTACAGCAAGCAACATTTGGAGACTGGTTTGCAGAAGGATCTTGCAGAGAGCAGAGGTTGAAGACTGGGGGCAGAAAAACTGTTGTAGAGAGCAGATGTTTGAGACTGGGGTCCAGAAGGATCCTTGCAGAGAGTAGAGGTTGGAGACTAGGGTGCAGAAGGTCTGTTACAGAAAGCAGAGTTTGGAGACTGGGGTGCAGAAGAACTGTTACAGAGAGCAGAGTTTGCAGACTGGTTTTCAGAAGGGTGTTACAGAGAGATGAGGTTGGAGACTGAGGTACAGAAGGACTGTTGCAGAGAGAAGATGTTGGAGACTGGGGTGCACAAGGATCGTTGGGGCGAGCAGAGTATAGAGCCTGGGGTGTAGATGGACTGTTGCAGAGAGCAGAGGTTAAAGTCTGGGGTGTAGAAGAACTGTTTCAGAGAGCAGAATTTGGAGACTTGTGTGCAGAAAGACTGTTTCATAGAGCAGAGATTGGAGACTGAACTACAGAAGGTTTGTTACAGGTAGCAGAGTTTGGAGACTGGGTGCAGATTGATTATTGCAAAGAGCAGAGTTTTCAGACTGAGGTACAGAAGAACTTTTGCAGAGAGAAGCTGTTGGAGACTGGGGTTCAAAAAAACTGTTGCAGAGAACAGAGGTTGGAGACTAGTGTGCAGAAGGATCTTTGCAGAGAGCAGAGGTTGGAGAATGAGGTGCAGAAGGATCATTGCAGAAAGCACAGGTTGGAGACTGGGGTGCAGAAGGAATGTTGTAGAGAGCAGTATTTGGAGACTTGGGTGGAGATGGACTGTTGCAGAAAGCAGAGTTTAGAGACTGAGGTGCAGAAAGACTGATAGAGAAAGCAGATGTTGGAGACTAGGGTGCAGAAGGACAGTTACTGAGGGCAATATTTTGAGAATCCGGTACAGAAGGACAGTCACAGCGAGCGGAGGTTGGAGACTGGTGTGCAGAAAGATCTAAAAGAGAGCAGATGTTGGAGACTGGGGTGCAAAAGGACTGTTGTAGAGAGCAGAGTTTGGAGACTGAGGTACAGAAGGACTGTTACTAAGAGAAGTGGTTGGAGACTGCGTGCAGAAGGATTATTGCAGAGAACAGACATTTCAGACTGAGGTACACAAGAACTGTTGCAGAGAGCAGATGTTGTAGACTGCGTTACACAAGGACTGTTTCAGCGAGCACAGGTATGAGACTGGGGTGCAGAAGGATCGTTGCAGAGAGCAGAGGTTGGAGACTGGGGTGCAGATGGACTGACACAGAGAGCAGAGTTTGGAGACTGGGGTGCAGAAGGTCTGTTACAGAGAGCAGAGTTTGGAGACTGGAGTAATGAAGGACTGTAACAGAGAGCAGAGTTTGAAGACTAAGTTGCAGAAGGATCTTACAGAGAGCAGAGGTTGGAGACTGAAGTGCAGAAGCACTCTTACAGAAAGTGGAGGTTGGAGACTGAGGTGCAGAAGGACAGTTGCAGAGAGCAGAGGTTGGAGACTGAGGTGCAGAAGGACTGTTGCAGAGAGCAGAGGTTTTAGACTGGGATGTAAAAGGACTGTTGCAGAGAGTAGACGTTGGAGATTGGGGTCCAGAAAAACTGTAGCAGAGAGCAGACTTGGAGACTAAGGTGCAGAAGTACAGTTACACAGAGCAGAGGTTGGAGATTGGGGTGCAGAAGGACTGATACAGAAAGCAGAGGTTCGAGACTCAGGTGCAGAAGTACCCTTAGAGAGAGTAGAGGTTGGAAAATGCACTACAGAAGAACTGTTACAGAGAGCAGATATTAGAGACTGGGGTGGAGAATGTCTGTTGAAGAAAGCAAATGTTGGAGACTGTGGTGCAAAAGGACTGCTGCAGAGAGCAGAATATGGAGAGTGGGGTGAACAACAGTCCTTTGTGGTAGAGACCAGAGTTTGTAGACTGAGTTGCGGAAGGACTCATGTAGGGAACAGATGTTGGAGCCTTGGGTGCAGAAGGATCATTTAGGCTAGCAGGGTATGGAGACTAGGGTGTAGAAGGACTTTTGCAGAGAGCAGATGTTGAAGACTTGGGTGCAGAAGGACTGTTTCATAGAGCAGTGATTGGAGATTGAGGTAAAGAAGGACTGTTACAGAGAGCTGAAGTTGGAGACTGGGGTGCAGATGGATTATTGCAGAGAGCAGAGTTTTCAGACTGAGGTACAGAACAACTGTTGCAGGAAGATGATGTTGGAGACTTGGGTTCACAAGGACTCTTGCAGGTAGCAGAGGTTTGAGACTGGGGTGCAGAAGGATCGTTGCAGAGAGCAGAGGTTGGAGACTGAGGTGCAGAAGGATCATTGCAGAGAGCAGAGGTTCGAGACTGGGGTGCAGAAGGATCGTTACAGAGAGCAGAGTTTAGGGACTGGGGTGCAGAAGAACTTTTACAGAGAGAGAGCACAGGTTGAAGACTTGGGTGCAGAAGGAATGTTGCGGAGAGCAGAGGTTGTAGACTGAGTTGCAGAAGGACTGTTGCAGATAGCAGAGGTTAAAGACTGGGTTGCAGAAGGACTGTTATAGAGAGGAGATGTGGAAGACTGGGTTTCAGAAGAATCTTACACAGAATAGAGTTCGGAGACTGAGGTGCAGAAGGACTGTTACAGAGAGTGGAGGTTTGAGACTAAGGTGCAGAAGGATCGTTACAGAGAGCAGAGGTTGGAGACTGGGGTGCAGATGAACTTTTACAGAGAGCAATGGTTTGATACTGGGGTGCAGAAGGAATGCTGTGGAGAGCAGAGTTTGGAGACTGGAGTTCATAAGGACTGTTGCTGAAAGCAGAGGTTGGAGACTGAGGTGCAGAAGGACTGTTACAGAGAGCAGAGGTTGTATACTGGGTTTCAGAAGGACTAACATAGAAAGCAGATGTTGAAGACTGGGGGGCAGAAGGACCGTTACAGAGTGCAGAGGTTGGAGACTCTGGTACATAAGGACTGTTACAGAGAGCAGAATTTGGGGACTGGCGTGTAAAAAGGACTGTTGCAGAAAACAGAGTTTGGAGACTAGGGTGCAGAAGGACCATTGCAGAGAGCAGAGTTTGGAGATAGGTTCCAGAATGACTGTTACAGCGAGCAGGGGTTGTAGACTGGTGTGCAAAAGGACCTTACAGAGAGCAGAGGTAGGAGACTGGGGGTCAGAAGGACTGTTTTAGAGAGAAGAGGTAGGAGACTGGGGTGCAGAAGGATCGTTGCAGAAAGTAGAGGTTTGAGACTGGGGTGAAGAAGGCCTCTTACAGAGAGCAGAGGTTGGAGACTGGGATGCAGAAGGCCTGTTATAGAGAGCAAAGTTTGGAGACTGGGGTGCATAAAAACTGTTACAGAAAGCAGAGTTTTCAGACTGGGTTTCAGAAGGGTCTTACAGAGAGCAGAGGTAGGAGATAGAGGTACAGAAAGACAGTTACAGAGAGCAGAGGTTGGAGACTAGGGTGCAGAGGGATTGTTGCAGAGAGCAGATTTTTCAGACTGAGGTACAGAAGGACTGTTGCAGAGAGCAGAGTTTAGAGAATGATGTGCAGAAGGACTGTTACAGAGAGAAAAGTTTAGAGAATGGGGTGCAGAAGTAAGGTTGCAGAGTTTAGAGATTTGAGACAAAGGTGCAGAAGGACTGTTACAGAAAGCATAGGTTGCAATCCGTGGTTCAGAAGGACTTATACAGAAAGCAGAGGTTTGAGACTGGGGTGCAGAAAAACCGTTAGAGATAGCAGAGGTTGGAGACTGTGGTACAGAAGGACTGTTACAGAGAGCAGAGTTTTGAGACTGGAAAGTAGAAGGACTGTTGCAGGGAACAGATGTTGCAGACTGGGTTGCCGCAGGACAGTTGAGGAAAGCAGAGGTTGTAGACTGGGTTGGAGAAGAATGTTACAGAGAGCAGAGTTTGAAAACTGGGGTTCAGAACAAACTTACAGAGAGCAGAGTTTGGAGACTGGAGTGCAGAAGGACTGTTACAGAAAGCAGAGTTTGGAGACTTCTTTTTAAAAGGATCATACAGAGAGCAGAGTTTGAATACTGAGGTGCAGAAGGACTGTTACAGAGAGTAGATGTTGAAGACTGAGTTGTAGAAAGACCATTGCAGAGAGCAGAGGTTGGAGACTGAGGTGCAGAAGGACTGTTGTGGAGTCCAGAGGTTAGAAACTTGGGTGTAGAAGGACTTGCAGAGAGCAGCGGTTGGAGATTGGGGTTCCGAAGGACTGTTGAAGAGAGCAGAATTTGGAGACTGAGGTGCAGAAGGTCTGTTGAGGAGAGGAGACCTTGGAGACTGGGGTGCAGAAGGATCATTTTAGAGATGAGAGTTTGGAGACTGAGGTGCAAAAAGACTGTTACAGAGAGCAGAAGTTAGAGACTGGGGTGCAGAAGGCTTCTTACGGAGAGCAGATTGTGGAGAAGGGCTCCATAGAGACTGTTACAGATCACAGAGTTTGGAGACTGGGTTGAAGAAGGATCTAACAGAGAGCAGATGTTGGGGATCCAGGTGCAGAAGGACTGTTACAGAGAGTAGAGGTTGAAGACTGAGGTGCAAAAGGATCGTAGCAGAGAACAGCGTTTTAAGAGTGAGGTGCAGAAGCACTGTTTTAGAGACCCCAGGTTGGAGACTGGGGCGCAGAAGGACTGTTGCAGAGATCAGTGTTTGGAGACTGGCGTGCAGAAATCTTGTTATAGAGAACAGACTTTGTAGACTGGGGTGCAGAAGGCCTGTTATGGAGAGGAGAGTTGGGAGAAGGGGTGCAGAAGGACTGTTAGAGAGGGCAGAGTTGGGAGACTGGGTTGCAGAAGGATCTTACAGAGAGCAGATGATGGAGACTAAGGTGTAGAATGATTGTTGCAGAGAGAAAAGTTTCGAGACTGGGGTGCAGAAGGCCTCTTACAGAGAGCAGAGTTTGGAGACTGCGGTGCAGAAGGCCTATTAAATAGAGAAGAGGTTGAAGATTGGGGTGCAGAAGGACTGTTATAGAAAGCAAAGTTAGGAGACTGAGTGGCAGAAGGATCTTACAGAGAGCAGAGTTTGAAGACTGAGGTGCAGGAGGACTGTTACAGAGAGCAGTGGTTGGAGACTGGGTTTCAGATGGATCATGTAAAGAGAAGAGGTTTCAGACTGAGGTGTAGATCGACTGTTACAGAGAGCAGAGGTTGGAGTCTGGGGTGCAGAGGGATTGTTGCAGAGAGCAGAAGTTGCAGAGTGAGGTGCAGAAGGACTGTTACAGAGAGCAGAGTTTGGAGACTCTGGTGCAGAAGGACTGATACAGAAAGCAGAGGTTGAAGACTGGGGTGTAGAAGGACTGTTGCAGAGAGCAGAGTTTGGAGACTGGGTTGGAGAAGGACTTTTCAGACAGCAGATTTGGGAGACTGAGGTGCAGAAGGAATGCTGCAGAGAGCAGAAATTAGAGACTGGGGTGCATATAGACTATTTCAGTGAGCAGAGGTTGCAGACTGAGGTTCAGAAAGCCTGATACAGACAGAAGAGTTTCGAGAATTTGGTGAAAAAGAAATTATACAGAAAACAGAGGTTGGAGAATGTGGTGCAGAAGGACCCTTACAGAGAACAGAGTTCAGAGACTGCAGTACAGAAGGACTGTTACAGAGAGCAGAGGTTTTAGACTAGGGTGCAGAATAACTATTGTAGCCATCAGAATTTGAAGACTGAGGTGCAGAAAGACCATTGCAGAAAGCAGAGTTTTGAGACTGGGGTTCAGAAGGATCTTACAGAGAGCAGAGTTTGGACACTGAGGTGCATAAAGACTGTTGCAGAGTGCAGAGGTTGGAGATTGGGGCGCAGTAGGACTGTTGCACAGAACAGAGCTTGGAGTCTGAGGTACAGAAGGACTGTTACAGAGAGCAGAGGTTGCAGAATGGGATGCAGAATTACTGATACATAACGCAGAGTTTGGAGACTCAGGTGCAGAAGAACCGTTACAGAGAGAAGAGGTTAGAAACTGGGTTGGAGAAGGACCCTTACAGAGAACAGAGGTTGAAGACTGCAATACAGAAGAACTGTTGTTGAGATCAAGGTTGGAGACTCGGGTGCAGAGGGACCATTGCAGAGAGCAGTGGTTGGAGACTGCAGTACAGAAGGACTGTTACGAAGAGCAGATGTTGGAGACTAGGGTGGAGAAGAACTGTTGCAGAGAGCAGAGATTGCAGAGTGAGGTGCAGAAGGAATGTTACAGAGAGCAGAGTTTGGAGACTGTGGTGCAGAAGGACTGATACAGAAAGCAGAGTTGGGAGACTGGGGTGAAGAAGGACCCTTACAGAGAACAAAGATTGAAGACTGTGGTACTGAAGAAGTGTTTTTGATAACAAGGTTGGAGACTGGGATGCAGAGGGACCATTGCAGAGAGCAGAGGTTGGAGACAGGGGTGCAGAAGGAATGTTACAGAGAGCAAATGTTGGAGACTGGGGTACAGAATGATATTACAGAGAGCAGAATTTGAAGACTGGGTTGCAGAAAGACTGTTGCAGAATAGACGTTGGAGACTGGGGTACATAAGGATCATTGTAGAGAGCAGATTATGGAGACTAAGGTATAGAAGGACTGTTCTAAAGAACAGAGCTTGGAGTCTGAGGTACAGAAGGACTGTTACAGAGAGCAGAGTTTAAAGACCAGGGTACAGAAGGACTGATAAAGAAAGCAGAGTTTGGAGACTGGGGTGAAGAAGGACCATTACAGAGAGCAGAGGTTGGAGACTGCAGTACAGAAGGACTGTTACAGAGAGCAGAGGTTGGAGACTGCGGTGGAAAAGGACTGTTACAGAGAGCATATTTTGGAGACTGGAGTGAGGAAGGACTGCTGCAGAGAGAAGAGGTTGGCGACTGGGTTGCAGAAAGACTGTTGCAGAGAGAAGAGGTTGCAGAGTGAGGTGCAGAAGGACTGTTACAGAGAGCAGAGTTTGGAGACTGTGGTGAAGAAAGACTGATACAGAAAGCAGAGTTTGGAGACTGGGGTGCAGAAGGACCCTTATGGAGAACAGAGTTTGAAGACTGTGGTACAGAAGAACTGTTGTAGAGAACAAGGTTTAAGACTGGGCTGCAGAGAGACCATTGCAGAGAGCAAACGTGGATACTGGTGTGTAGAAGGAATGTTACAGAGAGGAAAGTTTGGAGACTGGGGTGCAGAAGGAATTTTGCAGAGAGCAGACGTTGGAGACTGGGGTGCAGAAAGATCATTACACAGAGTAGATTATGGAGACTGGGGTATAGAAGGACTGTTCTAGAGAACAGAGGTTGGAGAGTGGGGTGCAGAAGGACTGTTTCAGAGAGCAGACGTTGAAGCCTGGCGTGCAGAACACTGGATACAGAAAGCAGAGTTTGAAGACTGGGTTGCAGAAGGATTGATACAGAAAGCAGGGGTTGGAGATTGGGTGCACAAGGACCCTTACAGAGAACAGAGGTTGGAGACTGTGGTATAGAAGGGCTCTTAAAGAGAGTAGACGTTGGAGACTGGGGTGCAAAATAAATGTTTTAGAGAACAGAGGTTGGAGAGTTTGGTGCTGAAGGACCATTGCAGAAAGCATAGGTTGTAGACTGGGTTTCAGAAGGATCTTACAGAGAGCAGAGTTTGGACACTGAGGTCCAGAAGGACTGTTGCAGAGAGCAGAGGTTCGAGATTTGGGCGCAGAAGGACTGTTGCAGAGAGCAGAGGTTGGAGTCTGAGGTGCAGAAGGACTGTTACAGAGAACAGAGGTTGGAGACTTCGGTGAAAAAGTACTGTTGCAGAGAGCAGATTTCAGAGACTGGGGTGAGGAAGGACTGTTGCAGAGAGCAGAGGTTGAAGACTGGGGTGCAGAAGGACTGTTGCAGAGAGCAGAGGTTGCAGAGTGAGGTGCAGAAGGACTGTTACAGAGAGCAGAGTTTGGAGGCTGGGGAGCAAGAGGATTGTTACAGAGGCCAGAGTTTGGATACTGGGTTGCAGAAGGATCTTAAATAGAGCAAAGTTTAGAGACTGAGGTGCAATGGGACTATTACAGAGAGCAGAGGTTGGAGACTGGGGTGCAGAAGGATACTTGCAGAGAGCAGAGTTTTCACACTGAGGTGCAGAAAGACTGTTGAGAGTGAAGACGTTAAGGACTGGGTTGCAGAAAGACGGTTGCAGAGAGGAGATTTTTGAGACTAGAATGCAGAAGGACTCTTACAGAGAGCAGAGGTTGGAGACTGAGGTGCAGAAGGACAGTTTCAGAAAGTAGAGTTTAGAGACAGAGGTGTAGAAGGACTGTTGTAGAGAGCAGATGTTGGAACCTGGGGTGTGAGGATCTTAAAGAGAGAAAAGTTTGGAGACTGGGGTGTAGAAGGATCATTGCAGAGTAATTATAAAGTATAGAAGGACTGTTCTAGAGAGCAGAGGTTGGAGACTGGGTTGCAGAAGGATTGTTACAGAGAGGAGAGGTTGGAGACTAGGGTGCAGAAGGACTGTTGCAGAGAGCAGTTGTTGAAGACTGTGGTGCAGAAAAACTGTTACGGAGAGCAGTGTTTGGAGACTGGGGTGCAGGACTGATACTGAGAGCAGAGGTTAGAGACTGGGGTGCAGAAGGACAGTTACAGAGAGCAGAGTTTTGAGACTTGGGTGCAGAAGGACTGTTGCAGAGTGCAGTGTTTTAGACTGGGGTGCAGAGGAATGTGGCAGAGAGCAGAGGTTGAAGACTGGGGTGCAGCATGACTGTTACAGAGAGCAGAGGTTGAAGCCTGGCGTGCAGAACGACAGATACAGAAAGCAGAGTTTGGAATCTGGGGTTCAGAAGGACTGATACAGAAAGCAGAGTTTTGAGATTGTGTGCACATGGACCCTTAAAGAGAACAGAGGTTGGAGACTGATTTACAGAAGGACTGTTACAGAGAGCAGAGGTTGGAGACTGGGGTGCAGAATAAGTGTTGTAGAGAGTAGAGTTTGGAGACTGCAGTACAGAAGGACTGTTAAAGAGAGCAGTGGTTGGAGACTGGGAAGCAGAACAACTGTTACAGAGAGCAGAGTTTGGAGACTGGGGACAAGAAGGAATGTTACAGAGAGCAGAGTTTGGAAACTGGGGTGCAGAAGGATCTTACAGAGAGCACAGGTTGGATACGGGGGTGCAGAAGTACTGTTACAGAGAGCAGAGGTTGGAGATTGAGGTTCAGAATTACTGTTACAGGAAGCAGAGTTTGGATACTGGGGTGCACAAGGATTTTTGCAGAGAGAAGAGTTTTTAGACTGAGGTAAAGAAGGACTGTCGCAGAGAGCAGATGTTGGAGACTGGGTGCAGAAGGATCGTTGCAGAGAGCAGAGGTTTGAGACTGGGGTGCAGAAAGATTTTGAAAGAGATCAGAGGTTTGAGACTGGGGTGCAGAAGAACCATTGCAGATATCAGAGTTTGGGAACTGAGGTTAAGAAGGATTGTTTCAGAGAACAGATGTTGAAGACTGTGGTTCAGAAGGACTGTTGCAAAGAGCAGAGGTTGGTGAATAGGGTTTAGAAGGACTGTTGCTGAGAGCAGATTTTGAAGACTGGGGTGCAGAAGGACTGTTACAAGGAGCATAGTTTGGAGACACGGTTGCAGAAGCATCTTACAGAGAGAAGAGTTTGAAGACTGAGGTTCAACAGGACTGTTACACAGATCAGAGTTTGGGAACTGGGGTGTAGAAGGATCCTTGCAGAAGGCAGAGTTTGGAGACTGGATTGCAGAAGGATCTTACAGAGATCAGAGGTGGAAGACTGAGGTGCAGAAGGAATGTTTCAGAGAGTAGAGTTTGCAGACTGAGGTGTAGAAGGACCATTGCAGAGAGCATAGCTTGGAGACTGAGGTGCAGAAGGATTGTTACAGATAGCAAATGCTGGAGACTGGGGTGCAGAAAGACTGTTGCAGATAGCAGAGGTTGGAGACTGAGGTGCAGAAGGATTGTTACAGATAGCAAATGCTGGAGACTGGGGTGCAGAAAGACTGTTGCAGATAGCAGAGGTTGGAGACTGGGGTTTAGAAGGACTGTTTCAGGTAGCAGGTGTTGGAGACTTGGGTGCAGAAGGACCGTTGCAGAGAGATGAGTTTGGAGACTGAGGAGCAGAAGGACTGTAACAGAGAGAAGAGGTTAAAGACTGGGGTGAAGAAGGACTGATTCAGAAAGCAGAGGTTGGAGACTGGGGTGCAAATGGACCGTTACAGAAAGGAAAGTTTGGAGACAGTAATACAGGAGGACTGTTACAGAGAGCAGAGGTTAAAGGTTGGGGTGGAGAAGAACTCTTTCAGAGTGCAGATTTTGGAGACTGGGGTGGAGAAGACCTGTTTCAGAGTGCAGATGTTGGAGACTGGGGTGGAGAAGAAATTTTGAAGAGAGCATAGGTTGGAGACTCGGGTGCAGAAGAACTGTCACAGAGAGCAGAGGTTGGAGACTGAGGTGCAGAAAGAATGTTACGGAGAGCAAAGGTTGGAGACTGGGGTGCAATTACTGATACAGAAAGCAGAGGTTGGAGACTGGGGTGCAGAAGGACCGTTACAGAGAGCAGAGTTTGGAGACTAGGGTACAGTATGACTGTTGCAGAGAGCAGATGTTGGAGACTGTTTTTCAGAAGGACTTTTGCAGAGAGCAGAGGTTAGAGAATGGGGTACAGAAGTAAGGTTGCAGAAAGCAGAGGTTGGAGACAGAGGTGCAGAAAGACTGTTACATAGAGCCGAGGTTTGAAACAGTGGTACAGAAAGACTGATACAGAAAGCAGAGTTTTGAGACTGGAGTGCAGAAGGACCGTTAAAGAGAGCAGAGGTTGGAGACTGGGGAGCAGATGGACTGCTGCAGAGAACAGAGTTTGGAGACTGGGGTTCAGCAGGACCGGTGCAGAATGCTTAGGTTGGAGCCTGGGGTGTAGTAGGAATGTTACAGAGAGCAGAGTTTTTAAACTGGCATGCAGAAGGTTCTGACAGAAAGCAGAGTTTGGAGACAGGCGTGCATAAGGACTGTTGAGGACCAGAGACGTTGGAGACTGGTGTGCAGAGAATCGTTGCAGAGAGCAGAGATTGGAGACTGGGGTTCAGAAGGAGTTTTGCAGATAGTAGAGCTGGAGACTGAGGTGCAGAAGGACCGTTGCCGAGAGCAGAGGTTGGAGACTGAATTGCAAAAACACTGTTACAGAGAGTAGAGGTTGGAGATTGGCGTGCATAAGGTCTGTTACAGAGAGCAGAGTTTGGAGACTCGGGTGCAGAATAACTGTTACAGAGAGCAGAGTTTTTAGACAAGGTTGCAGAAGGATCTTACGAAGAGCAGAGATTGTAGACCGAGGTGTAGCAGGACTGGTATAGAGAGCAGATATTGGAGACTGAGGTGCAGAAGGACTGTTGCAGAGTGCAGAGGGTGGAGACTGAGGTGCTGAAGTATCATTGTAGAGAGCAGAATTTAGATACTGGGGTGCAGAAGGATTGTTATATAAAACAGACTTTGGAGACTGGGGTGTAGAAGGCCTGTTACGGAGAGGAGAGTTTGGATAAGGGGTGCAGAAGGAATGGAAAAGGGGGCAGAGATTGAAGACTGGGTTGCAGAAGGATCATACAGAGAGCAGACGTTGGAGATTGAGGTGGAGAAGGACTGTTTAAGAGAGTAGAGGTTGGAGACTGAGATGCAGTAGAATTGTTACAGAGAGCATAGTTTAGAGACTGGGGTGCAGAAGGACTGTTGCAGATAGCAGAGTTTGGAGACTTGGGTGTAGATGGACTGTTGCAGGAACGAGAAGTTGGAGACTGGGGTGCTGAATGACTTTTGGAGAGAGCATAGATAGGAGACTGAGATGCAGAAGGACATTTAGAGAGAGCAGAGGTTGGAGACTGGCTGCAGAAGGACTGACACAGAAAGCAGAGGTTGGAGACTGGGTTGCAGAAGGATTGTTACAGAGAGCAGACGTTAGAGTCTGCAGTACAGAAGGACTGTTACAGATTGCAGAGTTTGGAGACTGGGGTGGAGAAGGACTGTTTCAGAGAGTAGATTTTGGAGACTGGGGTGCAGAAGAACTGTTGCAGTGAACAGATGTTAAAGACTGGGGTGCAGAAGGAATGTTGCAGAGAGCAGAGTTTGGAGACTGAGTTGCTGAAGGACTGTTGCAGACAACAGAGGTTGGAGACTGCGGTGCAGAAGCACCATTGAAGAGAGAAGATCATGGAGACTAAGGTGCAGAATGATTCTTTCAGAGGGCAGAGGTTCGAGACTGGGGTGCAGAAGGCCTGTTACAGAGATCAGAGTTTGGAGACTGGGGTGCAGAAAAATCTTACAGAGAGCAGAGTTTGGAGACTGGGGTGCACACGAACTGTTGCACAGAGCAGAGGTTGGATACTGGGTTAGAGGAGGATCGTTGCAGAGAGAAGACTTTGGAGACTGGGACGCAGAAGGCCTGTTACAAAGAGAAGAGTTTGGAGACTGGGGTGCAGGAGGCCTTTAACAGCGAGAAGAAGTTGGAGACTGGTGTGAAGAAGGACTGTTACAGAGAGCAGGGGTTGGAGACTGAGGTTCAGAAGAACTGTTACAGACAGCAGAGGCTGGAGACTTGGGTGCAGAAAGACTGTTGCAGAGAACACAGGTTGGGGACTGGCGTGCAAAAGGACAGTTGCAGAGAGCACAGTTTGGAGACTGGGGTGGAGAAAGAATGTTACAGAGAGCAGAGTTTGGAAACTGGGGTGCAGAATGATCTTACAGAGAGCAGAGATTGAAGACTGGGGTGCAGAAGGACTGTTACAGAGAGCAGAGGTGGGAGACTGAGATGCAGAAGGACTATTACAGAAAGCAGAGTTTGGAGACTGGCGTGTAGAAGAATAGTTGCAGAGAGCAGAGTTGTCAGACTGAGGTGAAGAAGAACTGTTTCAGAGAGGAGATGTTGGAGACTGCGGTTTAGAAAGACTTTTGCAGAGAGCAGAGGTTGGAGAGTGGATTGCAAAAGAATCGTTGCAGAGAGCAGAGGTTGGAGACTGGTGTGCAAAACGATCGTTACAGAGAGGAGAGTTTGGAAAATGGGGTGCAGAAGGACAATCGCAGAGAGCAGAATTTGGGGACTGAGGTGCAAAAGGATTGTTACAGAGAACAGAAGTTGGAGGACTGTTGCAGCGAGTAGATTTTGGACACTGTGGTGCAGAAATATTATTGCAGAGAGCAGAGGATGGAGATCTTGGTGCAGAAGGACTATTACAAATAGCAGAGTTTGAAGACTGGGTAGCAGAAGGATCTTACAGAGAGCTAGGTTAGAGACTGAGGTGCAGAAGCACTGTTACAGAGAGTAGAGGTTGTATTTTGAGGTGCAGAAGGACCGTTGCAGAGAGCACAGGTTGGAGAATGAGGTGCAGAAGGATTGATACAGAGAGAAGAGTTTGGAAACTGGGGTGCAGAAAGACTGTTGCAGAGAGTAGAGGTTTTAGACTGGGGTGTAGAAGGACTGTTGCAGAGACTAGAGGTGGGAGATTGGGGTGCAGAAAGATTGAAGCAGAGAGCAGATGTTGTAGACTAAGGTGCAGAAGTACAGTTACGCAGACCAGAGATTGGAGACTGGGGTGCAGAAGGACTGATACAGAAAGCAGAGTTTGGAGACTCGGGTGCAGAAGGACCGTTACAGAGAGCAGAGGTTGGAGACTGCAGTACAAAAAAACTTTTACAGAGAGTAGAGTTTGGAGACTGGGGTGAAGAAGGATCATTGCAGAGAGAAGAGTTTGGAGACTGAGAAGCAGAAGGATCCATGCAGAGAGCAGAGGAGGAGACTGGGGTGCAGAAGAACTGTTACAAAGAGGAGAGGTTTGAGAATGTGGTGCAGGAGGATCTTTCAGAGAACTTAGGTTGGGGACTGGGGTGTAGAAGGCTGTTGCGAACAGCAGACTTTGGTGACAGGGGTGCAGAAGGATCGTTGCAGAGAGCAGAGGTTTCAGACTGAGGTTCAGAGGGACTGTAGCAGGGAGCAGATGTTGGAGACTGGGGTGCAAAAGGACTGTTGCAGAGAGTGGACGTTGGAGACTGGGTTTAAGAAGGATCCTTGCACAGAGCAGAGGTTGGAGACTGGGGAGCAGAAAGACTCTTACAGAGAACAGAGGTTGGAGACTGGGGAGAAGAATGCCTGTTACAGAGAGCAGAGTTTGTCAACTGGGTTGCAGAACGAACTTACAGAGAGCAGAGGTTGGAGACAGAGGTGCAGATGGACTGATACAGAAAGCAGAGGTTAGAGACTGGGGTGCAGTCGGACCGTTACAGAGAGAAGATTTTGGAGACTGCACTACAGGTGGACTGTTACAGAGAGCAGCGGTTGGAGACTGGGGTAGAGAAAGACTGTTTCAGAGTGCAGTGTTTGGAGACAGGGGTGCACAAGGATCGTTTCAGAGAGCAGAGTTTTCAGACTGAGGTGAAGAAGGACTGTTGCAGAGAGCAGATGTTAGAGACTGGGGTGCAGAAGTACTTTTTCAGAGAGCACATGTTGGAGACTGAGGTTCAGAAGGATTGTTACAGAGAGCAGAGGTTTAATCCTGGGG
This sequence comes from Ictidomys tridecemlineatus, assembly GCF_052094955.1. Classification (NCBI taxonomy): domain Eukaryota; kingdom Metazoa; phylum Chordata; class Mammalia; order Rodentia; family Sciuridae; genus Ictidomys; species Ictidomys tridecemlineatus. Next base: position 82,153 of record NW_027522638.1, read on the forward strand.
TTCATGAGGACCATTGAAGAGATCAGAGTTTGGGAACTGAGGTGAAGAAGGATCGTTGCAGAGAGCAGAGTTTTCCGACTGAGGTGCAGAAGGACTGTTGTAGAGAGCTTATTTTGGAGACTGGGGTGCAGAAGGTTCATTGCAGAGAGCAGAGTTTGGAGACTGGGGTTCAGAAGAACTGTTGCTGAGTGCAGACTTTGGAGACTGGGGTGTAGAACGACTGTTGAAGGGACCAGAATTTGAGACAGCGGTGCTTAAGGACTGTTGCAGAGAGCAGCGGTTGGAGACTGAGATGCAGAAGGACTGTTAAAGAGAGTAGAGGTTGGAGACTGAGGTACAGAAATATTGTTAGAGAGAGCAGAGATTGGAGACTGGGGTGCAGAAGGACTGTTGCAGATAGCAGAGTTTGGAGACTAGGGTGTAAAAGAACTTTTGCAGGAAGCAGAGGTTGGAGACTGTCGTACAGAAGCACTGTTACAGAGAGCAGAGGTTGTATACTGGGGTGCAGAAGGACTGATGCAGACAAAATAGTTTGGAGACTGGGGTGCAGGCGGACCGTTTCAGAGAGCAGTGGTTGGAGACTCAGGTGCGGAAGTATTGTTACAGAGAGCAGAGGTAGGATACTGGTTTGCAAAAGTACTGATCCAGAAAGCATAGGATGGAGAATGGGGTTCAGAAGGCCTGTTACAGAGAGCAGCAGTTGGAGACTGAGTTTCTGAAGGTTCATTACAGAGAGCAGATGTTGGAGACTGAGGTGCAGTAGGACTGTTACCGAGAGGAGCGGTTGGAGACTGGGGTGCAGAAGGACTCTTACAGAGAGCAGTGAATGGAGACTGGGGTGCAGAAGGAGTGTTACAGAGGGCAGAGGATGGAGATTGGGGTGCAGAAGGAGCGTTACAGAGAGCAGAGTTTGTAGATTGGTGACAAGAAGAACTGTAACAGAGAGAAAAGGTTGGAGAATGGGGTGCAGAAGGTCTGTTACAGAGAGCAGAGTTTGGAGACTCAGGTGCAAAAAGATCGTTACAGAGAGCAGAGGTTGAAGACTGGGGTGCAGATGGCCTGTTACAGAGAACAGAGATTGGAGACTGAGGTGAAGATGAATTTTTACAGAGAGCAGAGTTTGGACACTGATGTGCAGAAGGACTGTTTCAGAGAGCAGGGCTTGGAGACTGGGGTGCAGAAGGACTGTTGCATAGAGCAGAGGTTGGAGACATAGGTGCAGAAGGATCGCTACAGAGAGCAGAGGTTGGAGACTGGGGTGCAGCAGGACAGTTGCAGAAAGAACTTGTTGGAGACTGGGGTGCAGAAGAAATGTTGCAGAGAGCAGAGGTTTGAGACTGGGGTGAAGAAGGACTGTAGTGGAGAGCAGAGGTTGGAGACTGGGGTGCAGAAGGATTGTTGCAGAGAACAGATATTTTAGACTGTGATGCAGAAGGATCGTTGCAGAGAGCAGAGTTTGGAGACTGGGGTGTAGAAGGACTACTGCAGAGAGAAGAGATTTGAGACTGGGGTGCAGAATGACTGTTGCAGAGAGCAGAGGTTGGAGACTGAGGTGCAGAAGGACTTTTACAGAGAGCAGAGTTTGGAGACTGGAGTGCAGAATAACTGATATGGAAAGTAGAGTTTGGAGTCTCGGGTTCAGAAGGACCGTTACACACAGCAGAGGTTGGAAACTGCGGTAAAGAAGGACTGTTACAGAGGGCAGAGTTTTGAGACTGGCTTGCAGAAGGCCTGTTACAGAGAAAAGAGGTTGGAGTCTGAGGTGCTGGTGGACTGTTACAGAGAGCAGTGTTTGGAGACTGGGTTACAGAAGGATCGTGCAGAGAGAAGAGGTTTCAGACTGAGGTGCAAAAGGACTGTTACAGAGAGCAGAGGTTGGAAATTGGGGTGCAGAAGGACCGTTACAGAGACCAGAGTTTGGTGACTGCGGTATAGAAAAACTGTTACAGAGAGCAGTGTTTGGAGACTGGGGTGCAGAAGGAATGTTACAGAGAGAACAGGTTGGAGACTGAGGTGTAGAAAGATAGATACAGAGAGCAGAGGTTTGAGAATGGGGTTAAGAAGGACCGTTACAGAGAGCAGATGTTGGAGACTGGGGAGCAGAAGGACTGTTGCAGAGAACAAAGTTTGGAGACTGGGGTGCCGCAGAACACTTGCAGAAAGCAGAGGTTAAATACAGGGGTGAAGAAGGAATGTTACAGAGAGAAGAATTTGGAAACTGTAGAACAGGTTGGAGACTGAGGTGCTGAAGGATTTCACAGAGAGCAGAGTTTGGAGACTGTGGTGCAGAAGGACTGTTACATAGAGAAGAGATAGAAGAAAGGGGTGCAGAAGGATCTTACAGAGAGCAGAATTTGGAGACTGAGGTGCAGAAGGACTATTGTAGAGATCAGAGTGTGGAGACTGGGGTGCAGAAGGACTGTTACACAAAGCAGAGGTTGGAGACTAGGGTGCAGAAGTATCGTTGCAGAGAGCAGAGTTTGGAGTCTGGCATGCATAAGGCCAGTTACAGAGAAGAAAGTTTGTAGACGGGGGTGCAAAAGGACTGTTATACAGAGCAGTGTTTGGAGACTGGGTTGCTGAAGGATCTTACAGAGTGCAGAGCTTGAAGACTGAGGTGCAGGTGGACTGTTACAGAGAGCAGAGGTTGGGGATTGACGTGTAGAAGGACTGTTACAGAGAGGAGAGTTTGGAGACTCAGGTGCAGAAAGACTGTTACAGAAAGCAGAGTTTCGAAATTGGGCTGCAGAAGGACCATTACAGAGAGCAGAGGTTGGAGACTGCGGTATAGGTCTGTTACCGAGAGCAGAGGTTAAAGACTGGGATGCAGAAGGACTCTTACATAGAGCACAGGTTGGAGACTCAGGTGCAGAAGGAAGATACAGAAAACAGAGGTTGGAGACTGGGGTTCAGACAGACTGATACAGAAAGCAGAGATGGAGACTGGGGTGTAGAAGGATCGTTACAAAGAGCAGAGCTTGGAGACTGCGGTACAGAAGGACTGTTACAGAGAGCAGATCTCGGATTCTGGGGATCAGAAAAACTGTTGCAGAGGACAGAGGTTGGAGACTGGGGTGCAGAAGGAATGTTACAGACAGAACAGGTTGGAGACTGAGGTGCAGAAGGATAGATACAGAGAGCAGAGATTTGAGACTGGGGTTAAGAAGGACCGTTACAGAGAGCAGATGTTGGAGACTGGGGAGCAGAAGGACTGTTGCAGAGAACAAAGTTTGGAGACTGGGGTGCTGCAGAACACTTGCAGAAAGCAGAGGTTATATACTGGGGTTAAGAAGGAATGTTACAGAGAGAAAAATTTGAAAACTGGAGAAAAGGTTGGAGACTGAGGTGCAGAAGAATCTTACAGAGAGCAGATTTTGGAGACTGTGGTGCAGAAGGACTGTTTCAAAGAGCAGAGATTGGAGACTGAGGTGCAGAAGTCCTGTTACATAGAGCAGAGCTAGAAGAAAGGGGTGCAGAAGGATCTTACAGAGAGCAGAATTTGGAGACTGAGGTGCAGAAGGACTATTGTAGAGATCAGAGTTTGGAGAGTGAAGTGCAGTAGGATCATTGCAGAGAGCAGAGTTTGGAGACTGGGGTGCAGAAGTATCGTTGCAAAGAGCAGAGTTTGGAGACTTGCGTGCAGAAGGCCAGTTACAGAGAGGAGACGTTGTAGACCTGGGTGCAGAAGGACTGTTATACAGAGCAGGGTTTGGAGACTGGGTTGCTGAAGGATCTTACAGAGAGCAGAGTTTGAAGACTGAGGTTCAGGTGGACTGTTACAGAGAGCAGAGGTTGGGGATTGAGGTGTAGAAGGACTGTTACAGAGAGGAGACTTTGGAGACTCAGGTGTAGAAGGACTGTTACAGAAAGCAGAGTTTCGAAATTGGGCTGCAGAAGGACCATTACAGAGAGCAGAGGTTGGAAACTGCGGTATAGGTCTGTTACCGAGAGCAGAGGTTGGAAACTGGGGTGCAGAAGGACTGTTACATAGAGCACAGGTTGGAGACTCAGGTGCAGAAGGATAGATACAGAGAACAGAGGTTGGAGACTGGGGTTCAGACAGACTGATACAGAAAGCAGAGATGGAGACTGGGGTGAAGAAGGATCATTACAAAGAGCAGAGGTTGGAGACTGCTGTACAGAAAGACTGTTACAGAGAGCAGATCTCGGATTCTGGGGAGCAGAAATACTGTTGCAGAGGACAGAGGTTGGAGACTGGGGTGGAGAAGGAATGTTATAGAGAGCAGAGTTTGGAAACTGGAGTGCAGAAAGATCTTACAGAGAGCAGAGGTTGGAGACTGTGATGCAGAAGGACTGTTGCAAAGAGCAGACATTAGAGACTGGGTTCCACAAGGATCGTTCAAGAGAGCAGATTTTAGAACCTGGGGTGCAGAAGGACTGTTACACAGAGCAGAGGTTGGAAACTGAGGTGCAGAAGGACTGTTAGAGAGAGCAGAGTTTGGAGACTGGCGTGCAGAAGGACTGTTACAGAGAGTAGAGTTTGGAGACTGTGGTGCAGAAGGACTGTTGCAAAGAGTAGAGATTGGAGACTGAGGTGCAGAAGTCCTGTTACATAGAGCAGAGCTAGAAGAAAGGGGTGCAGAAGGATCTCACAGAGAGCAGAATTTGGAGACTGAGGTGCAGAAGGACTATTGTAGAGTTCAGAGTTTGGAGAGTGGGGTGCAGTAGGATCATTGTAGAGAGCAGAGTTTGGAGACTGGGGTGCAGGAGTATCGTTGCAGAGAGCAGAGTTTGGAGATTTGCGTGCAGAAGGCCAGTTACAGAGAGGAGAGGTTGTAGACCTGGGTGCAGAAGGACTGTTATACAGAGCAGTGTTTGGAGACTGGGTTGCTGAAGAATCTTACAGAGAGCAGAGTTGGAGACTGAGGTTCAGGTGGACTGTTACAGAGAGCAGAGGTTGGGGATTGAGGTGTAGAAGGACTGTTACAGAGAGGAGAGTTTGGAGACTCAGGTGTAGAAGAACTGTTACAGAAAGCAGAGTTTCGAAATTGGGCTGCAGAAGGACCATTACAGAGAGTAGAGGTTGGAGACTGCCGTATAGGTCTGTTACCGAGAGCAGAGGTTGGAAACTGGGGTGCAGAAGGACTCTTACATAGAGCAATGGTTGGAGACTAAGGTGCAGAAGGATAGATACAAAGAACAGATGTTGGAGACTGGGATTCTGACAGACTGATACAGAAAGCAGAGATGGAGACTGGGGTGTAGAAGGATCGTTACAAAGAGCAGAGGTTGGAGACTGCAGTACAGAAAGACTGTTACAGAGAGCAGATCTCAGATTCTGGGGAGCAGAAATACTGTTGCAGAGGACAGAGGTTGGAGACTGGGGTGGAGAAGGAATGTTACAGAGAGCAGAGTTTGGAAACTGGAGTGCAGAAATATCTTACAGAGAGCAGAGGTTAGGGTCTGTGATGCAGAAGGACTGTTGCAAAGAGCAGACATTAGAGACTGGGTTCCACAAGGATCGTTCAAGAGAGCAGATTTTAGAACCTGGGGTGCAGAAGGACTGTTACAGAGAGCAGAGGTTGCAGACTGACGTGTAGAATCACTGTTACAGAAAGAAGAGTTTGGAGACTGAGGTGCAGAAGGAGTGTTACAGAAAGCAGAGGTTGGAAATTGGGGTTCAGAAGGACCGTTACAGAGACCAGACTTTGGAGACTGCGGTATAAAAAAACTGTTACAGAGAGCAGAGGTTGGATACTGGGGTTCAGAAGGAATTTTACAGAGAGCCCAGGTTGGAGAGTGGCAGAATGATAGATACAGAGAGCAGAGGTTTGAGACTGAGGTTCAAAAGGACTGATACAGTAAGCAGAGTTTGGAGACTGGGGTGCTGAAAGACCGTTACGGAGAGAAGAGGTTGAAGACTGGGGACCACAAGGACTCTTGCAGAGGACAGAGTTTGGAGACTGGGGTGCCACAGGACACTTGCAGAAGGCAGAGGTTAAAGACTGGGGTGGAGAAGGAATGTTACAGAGAACAGAGTCTGGAAACTGGAGTGCAAAAGGATCTTACAGAGAGCAGAGTTTGGAGACTGTGGTGCAGAGGATTGTTACAGAGAGCAGAGGTTGGAGACTGGGGTCCAGAAAGATCGTTGCAGAGAGGAGAGTTTGGAGATTGGGGTGCAGAAGGACTGTTGCAGAGAGCAGAGGTTGGACAATGGGTTAAGAAGGACTGTTGCAGAGAGCAGAGGATGGAGTCTGATGTGCAGAAAGACTCTTACAGAGAAGAGAGTTTGGAGACTGGGGTGCAGAAGGACTTTTACAGAAAGCAGAGGTTGGAGACTGTGGTGCAGAAGGACTTTTGCAGAGATCAGAGGTTAAAGACTGTGGTGAAGTAGGATCATTACAGAGAGAAAGGGTTGGAGACAGGGGTGCAAAAGGATCTTTGGAGAGAGCAGATTTTGAAGACTGGGGTGCAGAAGGCCTGCTACAGAGAGCAGAGTTTGGAGACTGAGGTGCAGAAACACTGTTATAGAAACTAGAGGTTGGAAATTGGTTTGCAGAAAAAACATTACAGAGATCAGGGTTTGGAGACGGCAGTATAGAAAAACTGTTACAGAGAGCAGAATGAGAGACTGGGGTGCAGAAGAACTGTTGCAGAGAGCAGAGGTTGGAAACTAGGGTGTAGAAGGACTGTGGCAGAGAGCAGATTTTGGAGACTGGAGTGCAGATGGACTGTTGCAGAGAGCAGAGGTTGGAGACTGAGGTGCAGAAGGACTGTTACAAAGAGCAGATTTTTGAGACTGGGGTGCAGAAGGACTGTTACAGAGAGCAGAGGTTGGATACTAGGGTTCAGATGGATCTTACAGAGAGCAGAGGTTGAAGACTGGGGTGCAAATGGACTGTTGCAGAGAGCAGAGGTTGGAGACTGGGGTGCAGAAGGAATGTTACAGAGAGTAGAGGTTTTAGATTGGGGTTCAAAAGGCCTGTTACAAAGAGCAGAGGTTGGAGACTGGGGTGCAGAAGGACTGTTACAGAGAGCAGAGTTTGGAGACGGGGTTGCAGAAGGATCTTAAAGAGAGCAGAGTTTGAAGACTTAGGTGCAGCAGGAGTGTTACAGAGAGCAGAGTTTGGAGATGGGGTGCAGATGGATCATTGCAGAGAACAGAGTTTTCAGACTGAGGTGCAAAAGGACTGTTGCAGAGAGCAGTTTTGGGAGACACGGGTGCAGAAGGACTGTTGCAGAGTGTAGATGTTAGAGACTGGGGTGAAGAAAGATTGTCGTTGAGAGCAGAGTTTTGAGACTGGGGTGCAGAAGGACTGTTACAGAGAGAAGAGTTTGGAGAAAGGGTGCAGAAGGACTGTTACAGAGGGAAGAGTTTGGAGACTGGGTTACAGAAAGATCTTACAACAGAGCAGAGGTTGGAGACTGAGGTGCAGAACGACTGTTACAGAGAAGTAGAGGTTGGAGACTGAGGTGCAGAAAGATTGCTACAGAGAGCTGATGTTGGAGACTGGGGTGCAGAAGGACTGTTGCAGATAGCAGAGGTGGGAGACTGGGGTGCAGAAGAACTGTCGGAAAGAGCAGAGGTTGGAGACTGAGGTGCAGAAGAAATGTTACAAAGAGCAGAGATTGGAGACTGGGGGTGCAGAAGTACTGATACAGAGAGCAGAGGTTGGAGATTGGGGTGCATAAGGACCGCTAGAGAGAGCAGAGTTTGGAGTCTGCAGTATAGAAGGACTGTTGCAGAGAGCCGATGTTGGAGACTGTGATTTAGAAGGACTTTTGCAGAAAACAGAGGTTAGAGAATGTGGTGTAGAAGGACTTTTGCAGAGAGCAGAAGTTGAAGACTGGAGGTGCATAAGGACAGTTACAGAGAGATGAGGTTGGAAACTGAGGTGCAGAAGGATTGTTGCAGACAGAAGAGGTTTGAGAATGGGGTGCAGACGGACTGTTACAGATAGTAGAGTTTGGAGACTGAGGTGCAGAAGAATCGTTGCTTAGAGCAGAGTTTGGAGGCTGAGGTGCAAAAGAAGTGTTACCAAGAGCCGAGGTTGGAGACTGGGGTGCAAAAGAACTGTTACAGAGAGCAGAGTTTTTAGACAAGGTTGCTCAAGGTTCTTACAGAGAGCACAGGTTGTAGACCAAGGTGCAGCAGGACTTTTACAGAGAGCAGAAGTTGGAGACTAGGGTGCAGAAAGATCGTTGCAGAGAAAAGACGTTGGAGACTTGGGTGCAGAATGATCGTTTTAGAGAGCAGAGGTTGGAGACTGGGGTGCAGAAGTATTGTTATACAGAAAAGAGGTCAGAGACTGGGGTGTAGAAGGCCTGTTACAGAGAGCAGAGTTTGGAGAAGGGGTGCAGAATTACTTTTACAAAGATTAGAGTTTGGAGAATGAGGTCCAGAAGGATCGTTATAGATAGCAGACGTTGGAGACTGGGTTGCAGAGGGACTGCTGCAGAGAGCAGAGGCTTGACATGGGGTGTAGAAGAACTGTTGCGGAGATCACAGGTTTGAGATTTGTTTGCAGAAGCACTGTTGCAGAGAGTAGAGGTTGGAGACTGCCTTTCAGTAGGACTGGTACAAAGGAAGAGTTTGGAGACTTTGGTGCAGAAGGACTGTTTCAGAGAGCAGATATTAAAGACT
>NW_027522639.1:0-90729 GCF_052094955.1 Ictidomys tridecemlineatus
CTCAGTCTCCAACCTCTCTTCTCTGCAAGAGCCTTCTGCAACCCAGTCTCCAAACTCTGCTCTCTTTAACAGTCATTCTTCACCTCAGTCTTTAAACTCTGCTCTCTGTAAAAGGACTTCTGCACCCCAGTCTCCAACCTCTGCTCTGTTCAACGATCCATCTGCACCCTAGTCTCCAAGCTCTTCTCGCTGCAACAGTCCATGTGCACCCCAATCTCCAACCTATGCTCTCTGCAACAGTTTTTCTGTACCTCAGTCTGAAAACTCTGCTCTCTGCAATAATCCTTCTGCACCCGAGTCTCAAACCTCTGCACTCTGTAACAGTCCTTCTGTACCTCAGTCTCCAACTTCTGCTCTGTATCAGTCGTGCACCCCTGTCTCCCACATCTGCTCTCTGTAACTGTCCTTCTTCACCTCAGTCTCCAACCTCTGCTTTCTGTAACATCCTTCTGAAACCCAGTATTCAAACTCTGATCTCTGTAACAGTCCTTCTACACCACAGTGTCCAAACTCTGCTTTCTGTATCAGGCCTTCTGCACCCCAGTCTCCAACCTCTGATTTCTGTATCAGTCCTTCTGTACCCCAGTCTCAAAACTCTGGTCTCTGCAATGATCCTTCTGCAACAAAGTCTTCATCCTCTGTTCTCTTCAACACTTCTTTTGCACCCCAGACTCCAAACTCTGCTCTTTGTAACAGTCCTTCTGTTACGCAGTCTCCAAACTCTGTTTTCTTTAAGGGTCCTTCTGCACCCCAGTTTCCAACCTCTGCTTTCTGTATCAGTCCTTCTGCACCACAGTCTCCAAACTCTGCTCTCTTAACAGTCTTTCTGCACCTCAGTCTGCAACCTCTGCTCTCTGAAATAGTCCTACTGCACCCCAGTCTCCAAACACTGCTCTCTACAACATTCCTTCTCCACCCCAGTCTCCAACCTCTGCTCTTTTCAACAGTCCTTCTGCACCCCAGTCTCCAACCTCTGCTCTTCTCAACAGTCCTTCTGCACCCCAGTCTCCAACCTCTGCTTTCTGTATAAGTCCTTCTGCACCCAAGTGTCCAACCAGTGCTCTCTGCAACAGTCCTTCTGCACCCCAATCTCAAACCTCTACTCTCTGCAACTGTCCATCGGCACTCAAGTCTTTAACTTCTGCTCTCTGTAACAATCCTTCTACACCCAAGTCTCCAACCTTTGCACTCATCAACAGTCCTTGTGCACCTCAGTCTCCAACCTCTGCTCTCTGCAAAGGTCTTTCTGCACCACAGTCTTCAACAACTACTCTCTGTAACAGTCCATCTGGAACTAAGTCTCCAAATTCTTCTCTCTGTAATATCCTTCTGTAAACCAGTGTCCAATCTCTGCTTTCTGTAACAGTACTTCTGAACCCAGTCTCCAAACTCTGCTCTCTGTAACAGTCCTTCTAAACCCAAATCTCCAACCTCTGCTCTCTGAAACAGTCCTTTGGCACCCCCCAGTCTCCACCCTCTGCTCTCTGTTACGGACCTTTTGCACCCAAGTCTCCAATCTCTGTTCTCTTCAACAGTCCTTCTAAACATCATTCTGAAAACTCTGCTCTCTGCAACGATCTTTCTGGACACCAGTCTCCAAACTCTGCTCTCTGTAACAGTCCTTAGGCACCTCAATCAACAACTTCTGCTCTCTGGACGATCCTTCTGCCACTCAGTCTCTAAACTCTGCTCTAAGTTACAGGCCTTCTGCACCCCAGTCTCCAAGCTCTGCTCTCTGTAACGGGCCTCCTGCCACTCAGACTCCAACCTCTTCTCTTTGCAACGATTTTTTTGCACCACAGTCTCCAACCTCTGCTCTCTGCAACAGTCCTATTGCACCGCAGTCTCCAACCTCTGCTCTCTGTAATATTCTTCTGCACACCTGTCTCCAAACTCTGCTCTCTTTAACAGTTCTTCTATTCTGTAGTCTCCAAACTCTATTCTCTGTAACGGTCCTTCTGCACCCCAGCCTCCACACTCTGCTTTCTGTATCAGTTCTTCTGCACCTTAGTTTACAACCTCTGCTTTCTGTAACAGTCCTTCTGCAACTCAGTCTCCAACATCTGCTCTCTTCAACAGTCCTTCTGCACCCCAGTCTCAGACCTCTGCTCTCTTCAATAGTTTTGTTACACCCAAGTCTCCAACCTCTACTCTATGCAACGATTCTTCTGCACCCCAGTCTCCAATGTCTGCTCTCTGCATTAGGCCTTCTGCACCACAGTCTACAACCTATGGTCTCTATAAGATTCTTCTGCAACCCAGTTTCCAAACTCTACTCTCTGTGATATTCCTTCTGCACTCCAGTCTCCAAACTCTACACTATGTAACAGTCCTTATGTTCCGCATTCTCCAAACTCTGCTCTCTGCAACTGTCCTTCTGCACCTCAGGCTCCAACCTCTGCTCTCTGCAAAAGTCCATCTGCACCCCAGTCTCCAAACTCTGCTCTCTGCAACATTTCTTCTTCACCCCAGTCTCAAAACTGTGCTCTCTGTAACTGTCCTTCTGCACCCCACTCTCCAACGTCTGCTCTGTGTAACAGTCCTTCTGTACTGCAGTCTCCAACCTCTGCTCTCTGTAACTGTATTCTTGCACGCCAGACTCCAACCTCTGCTTTCTGTATCAGTCCTTCTGCACTAAAGTCTCCACCCTCAGCTCTCTGTAACAGCACTTATGAACTTCAGTCTTGAAATTCTGCTCTTTGCAACAGTCCTTCTGCATCCCAATCTACAACCTCTGCTCTCTGCAACAGTCCTTCTACACCCAGTCTCCAAACTCTGCTCTTCAACAGTCCATCTGCACCTCAGTCTCCAAACTGTGCTCTCTGCATTGGTCTTTCTGCACCTCAGTCTCCAACCTCTACTCTCTGTAACAGGCCTTTTGCACCTCAGTCTCCAATATCTGCTTTCTGTAAGATCCTTCTGCAATCCAATCCCCAAACTCTGCTCTCTGTCACAGTTCTACTGCACCCCTTCTCCAAATTCTACTCTCTGTAACAGGCCTTCTGCACCCCAGTCTACAACCTCTGCTCTCTGGTACGATCCTTCTGCACAAAGTGTCCAACCTCTCCTCTCTGCAACTGTCTTTCTGTACCCCAGTCTCCAACATCGGCTCTCTGCATTTGTCCTTCTGGACCTCAGTCTGAAAACTCTGCTCTCTTCCACGATCCTTCTGCATCCCAGTCCTCAAATTCTGTTCTCTGCAACAGTCCTTCTGCATCGCAGTCTCCAACTTCTGATCTCTGTAACAGTCCTTCTGCACCTAAGTCTCCAAATTCTGCTCTCTGCAACAGTAATTCTGCAACCCAGTCTCCAACCTCTGCTGTCTGCAACAATCATTCTGCATCCCAGGCTCCAACATCTGATTTCTGTATCAGTCTTGCACCTCAGTCTCCAAAATATGCTCTCTGTAACAGTCCTTCTGCACCTCAGTCTCCAACCTCTGCCCTCTACAACGATCCTTCTAAACCACAGACTCAAACCTCTTCTCTCTGCAACGATCCTTCTGCACCCAAGTCTCCAAACTCTGCTCTCTGCAACAGTGCTTCTGTACCCCAGTCCCCAACCTCAGCTCTCTGAAAGATCCTTCTGCACCCAAGTCTCCAAACTCTACTGTCTGTAACAATCCTTCTGCACATCAGTCTCCAACCTCTGCTCTCAGCAACGGACCTTATGCACCCCAGTCTCCAACTTCTGTTCTCTGCAATAGCCCTTCTGAACCACAGTCTTCAACATCTGCTCTCTGTAACAGTGCTTCTGTACTGCAGTCTCGTACCTCTGCTCTCTGTAACGGTCCTTCTTGACCCAAGTCTCCCACCTGTGCTTTCGGTGTCAGTCCTTCTGCACCCCAGTCTCCAAACTCTGCTCTCTGAAACAGTCCTTCTGCACCTTAGTCTTCAACAACTGCTCTCTGCAAGAGTCCTTCTGCACCCCAGTCTCCAACCTCTGCTCTCTGGAACAGTCCTTCTATACCCCAGTCTCCATGATCTGCTCTCTGCAACGATTCTTCTGCACCCCAGTCTCCAACGTCTATTCTGCAAAAGTCTTTCTGCAACCCAGTCTCCAAATTCTGCTCTCTGTAAGATCATTCTGTACCCCAGTCTCTTACCTCTGCTCTCTGCAATGGTCCATCTGCACCCCAGTCTCCGACCTTGTTCTCAATAACACTTCTTCTGTACAGCAGTCTTCAACCTCTGTTCTCTGTAAGGGTCCTTCTTCACCCCAGTCTCCAACCTCTGCTTTCTGTATCAGTCCTTCTGCACCACAGTCTCCAAACTCTGCTCTTTGCAACAGTTCATCTCCACCCCAGTCTCCAACCTCTGCTCTTTGTAACAGTCCTTCTGTACTTCAGTCTCCAACCACTGCTCTCTGCAATGAAGTCTCTGCATCCGAGTCTCCAACCTTGTTCTCAAAAACAGTTCTTATGTACCGCAGTCTTCAACCTCTGTTCTCAGTAAGGGTTCTTCTCCAACCCAGTCTCTAACCTCTGCTCTCTAACGGTCCTTATGCACCCGATTCTCCACACTCTACATTATGTATCAGTCATTCTGCACCCCAGTCTCCAAACTCTGCTCTCTGTAGCAGTCCTTCTGTACCTCAGACGCCAACCTCTGTTCTCTGCAACAGTCCTACTGCGCCCCAATCTCCAACCTCTGCACTCTGCAACAGTCCTTATGCACCTCTGTGTCCAAACTCTGCTCTTTGTAAGATCCTTCTAAAACCCAGTCTCCAATCTCTGCTTTCTGCAATGGTCCTTCTGCACCCCAGTCTTCAAATTGTGATCGCTACAATAGTTATTCTGCACCCCAGTCTAAAACCTCTGCTCTCTGTAACAGTCCTTCTGTACTGCAGTCTCCAAACTCTTTTCTCTGTAAGGGTCCTTCTGCACCCAATTCTTTAACCTCTGTTTTCTCTATCAGTCCTTTTGGACCACATTCTCGAAACTCTGTGGTCTGTATAAGGCTTTCTGCACCTCAGTCTGCAACCTTTTCTCTCTGCAATAGTCCATATGCACCCCAGTCTCTAATTTCTGCTCTCTGCAACATTCCATCTGCACCTCAGTCTCCAACATATGGTGTCTTCAACAGTTCTTCTCAAACCCAGTCTCCAAACTCTGCTCTCTGCAACAGTCCTTCTACACCCCAGTCTTCAACCTCTGCTTTCTGTATCAGTCCTTCTGCACCAGAGTCTCCAAACTCTGCTCTCTGTAACAGTCCTTCTGCACATCACTCTGCAACTTCTGCTCTTTGCAACAATCCCTCTGCACCTCAGTCTCCAACCTCTGCTCTCTGTAACAGTCCTTCTACACCTGAGTCTCCAAACTCTGCGTTATGTGTCACTCATTCTGCACACCAGTCTCCAACCTCTGCTCTCTGTAAAAGTCCTTCTGCACCTCAGAATCCAACCTCTGTTCGCTGCAAAAGTACTTCTGCGCCCCAATCTCCAACCTCTGCTTTCTGCAACAGTCCTTCTGCACCTCAGTGTCCAAACTCTGCTCTCTGTAGGATCCTTCTGAAATCCAGTCTCCAACCTCTGCTTTCTGCAATGGTCCTTCTGTACCTCAGACTCCAAACTCTGTTCTCTTCCGCAGTCCTTCTACACCCCTTTCTCCATACTCTGCTCTCACCAACGATCTTTCTGCACCCAAGTCTCCAATATCTGTTCTCTGCAACAGTCCTTCTCCACCCCAGTCTCCAAACTCTGCTCTCTGCCACAATCCTTCTGCACCCCAGTCTCCAAACTCTGCTTTCTGTATCAGTCCTTCTGCACCCCAGTCTCCAACCTCTGCTCTCTTAAAAGTTCTTCTTCACCTCAGTCTCCAAACTCTGCTTTCTGCAACCGTCCTTCTGCACCCGAGTCTCCAACCTCTGCTCTCTGCAACGATTCTTCTGCACCCTAGTCTCAAACCTCTGCTCCCTGCAACAGTCTTTCTGAACCCCAGTCTCCAAAATCTGCTCTCTGCCACAGATCTTCTGTAACTCAATCTGAAAAATTGCTCTCTGCAATAATCCTTGTGTACCCCAGTCTCCAACATCTGCTCTCTGAAACAGTCCTTCTACACCCCACTCTCAATACTCTGCTCGCTCCAACGATCCTTCAGCACTTCAGTCTCCAACCTCTGGTCTCTACATCAGTTCTTTTGAACCCCATTCTTCAAACTCTGCTCTCTGTAACCGTCCTTCTCTACCGCAGTCTCCAACTGCTGTTCTCCGTAATGGTTCATATGCACCCCAGTATCCAACCTCTGCTTCCTGTGTCTCGTTTTGCACCACAGTCTCAAAACTCTTCCTCTGTAACAGTACTTCTGCAAGTCAGTCTGCAACCTCTGCTCTCTGCAACAGTCCTACTGCACCCCAGTCTTTATCATCTGCTCCCTGCAACAGTCCTTTTGCACCCCAGTCTCCAACCTCTACTCTCTATAACAGTTTTTCTGTACTGCATTCTCCAACATCTGCTCTCTGTAAGGGAACTTCTACACCCGAGTCTCCAACCTCTGCTTTCTGTATCAGTCCTTCTGCACCCCAGTATCCAACCTGTGCTCTGTGTAACTATCCCTCTACACCTTAGTCTCCAACCTTTGTTTTCGGCTACAGTCCTTCTAGACCCCAGTCTCCAACCTCTGCTCTCTATAACAAGCCTTCTGCACCTCAGTCTACAACCTATGCTCTCTGCAATGGTCCTTCTGCACCTGAGTTTTCAACCTCTACTCTCTGTTACAGTGCTTCTACACCTCAGTCTCCAACATCTGCTCTATGTAAGATCCTTCAGCAACCCAGGCTCCACACTCTGCTCTCTGTAAAAGACCTTCTGCACCCCAGTTTGCAAACTCTGCTCTCTGTATCAGTCCTTCTGCACCCCAGTCTCCAACCTCTGCTCTCTGCAACATTTCTTCTGTACCTCAGTCTGAAAACTCTGCTCTCTGCAATAATCTTTCTGCACCCAAGTCTCCAACCTCTGCTCTCTGTAACAGTTCTACTGTACCTCAGTCTCCAACTTCTGATCTGTATCAGTTCTGCACCCCTGTCTCCCAAATATCCTCTCTGTAACAGTCCTTCTTCACCTCAGTCTTCAACCTCTGCTCTGTGTAACAGTCCTTTTGCACCCCAGTGTCCAACCTCTGCTCTCTGCAATGATCCTTCTGCATCTCAGTCTCCAGCATCTGCTCTGTGAAACAGTACTTCTGCACCCAAGTCTCCAACATCTGATCTCTGCAACAGTCCTTCTGAACCTCAGTCCGGAAACTCTGCTGTCTTCAACGATCCTTCTGCACCCCAGTCTCCAAACTCTGCTCTCCGTAACATTCCTTCTGCACCTCAGTCTCCAAATTCTGCGCTACTTAAGATCTTTCTGCAACCCAGTCTCCAAACTCTGTTCTCTCTAACAGTCCTTCTGCACCCCAGTCTCCAAACTCTGCTCTCTGTAACAGGTCATCTGCACCCCAGTCTTGAAACTCTGCTCTCTGTATCATTTCTTCTGCACCCCAGTCGCAAACCTCTGCTCTTTGTAATAATCCTTCTGCATCTCAGTCTCCTACATCTGCTCTCTGCAACAGTCCTTCAGCACCAAAGATTCCAACTTCTGGTTTCTGCAACAGTCCTTCTACACCCCATTCTCCAACCTCTGGTATCTGAAACAGTCTTTCTTCACCACAGTCTCCAAAATCTGCTCTCTGTAACAATATTTCTGTGCCTCAGTCTCCAGCATCTACTTGCTGTAACAGTCCCTCTTCACCTCACTCTCCAACAACTGCTCTCTGTAAGTACCTTCTGCAACCCAGACTCCAAACTCTGCCCTCTGTAACAGTCCTTCTGCACGCCTACTCCCAATTTTCCTCTCCATAACAGGCCTTCTGCACCCCAGTCTCTAAAGTCTGTTCGCTATAACAATCTTTCTGCACCCCAGTCTCCAAAATCTGCTCTCTGTAACAGTCCTGCTGCACCTCGGTCTACAATCTCTTCACTCTGTAAGATCCTTCTGCAACCTTGTCTAAAAACTCTTCTCTTTGTAACAGTCCTTCTGTACCTCAGTCTCCAAACTCTGTTTTTTGCAACACTCCTTCTGCACCCCAGTCGCCACCCTCTACTCTCTGTAACAGTCCTTCTGTATTGCAATCTTCAAACTCTTCTCTCTGTAACGGTCCTTCTGCACCCCAGTCTCCAAACTCTGCTTTCTGTATCAGACCTTCTGCACCCCAGTCTACAACCTCTGCTCTCTGTAAAAGTCCTTCTGCACCTAATATCCAAACTCTGCTATCTGCAACAGTCCTTATGCGCCCCAGTCTCCAACCTCTGCTGTCTTCAAAATTTCTTCTGCAACCCAGTCTGCAACGTGTGCTTTGTGTCACAGTCCTTCTGCAGCCAAGTTTTAACCTCTGCTCTCTGCAATGATCTTCCTGTACGTCAGTCTTAAAACTCTCCTCTCTGCATCAGTTTTTCTGCACCCCAGTCTCCAAACTCTGTTCTGTGTAACAGTCCTTCTCCACCTCAGTCTTCAACCTCTTTTCTCTGCAAGAGTCCTTCTGCACCCCAGTCTCCAACATCTGCTCTCTAAACTGTCCTTCTGCACTTCCGTCTCCAAAATCTGCTCTCTGCAACAGTCCTTCTGAACCCCAGTGTCCAAACTCTTCTCTCTGCAACTATCCTTCTGCACCCAAGTCTCCAACCTCTGCTCTCTGAAAGATCCTTCTGACCCCATTTTCCAAACTCTGCTGTTTGTAATATTCCTTCTCCACGCCAGTCTCCAACCTCTGCTTTCTGCAATGGTCCTGCTGCACCCCAGTCTCCAACATCTGTACTCTGCAACACTCCTTCTGCTCCCCAGTCTCCAAAATCTGCTCTCTGTAACAGTCCTTCTGTACCGCAGTCTCCAAACTCTGCTCTCTGTAAAGGTCCTTTTGCACGCCAGTCTCCAACCTCTGCTTTCTTTGTCCGTCCATCTGAACCTCAGTCTCCAACCTCTGTCTCTGCAAAAGTCCTTCTGCAACCCATTCTCCAACTTCTGCTCTCTGCAACAGTCCTTCTGAAAAACAGTATCCAACATCTGCTCTCTGAAAAAGTAATTTTGTACTTCAGTCTCCATTCTCTGCTCTCTGCAACAGTCCTTCTGTACTGCAGTCTCTAAGTTCTGCTCTCTGCAACGAACCTTGTGCACCCCAGTCTTCAACATCTGCTCTCTGCAAAAGTCCTTCTGCACCTCAGTCTGAAAATTTTGCTTTCTGCAACAATCCTTCTGCACCCCAGAATTCAAAATCTGCTCTCTGTAACAGTCCTGATGCACCTCAGTCTCAAAACTCTGCTTTATGTAAGATCCTTGTGCAACACGGTCTTCAAAATATGCTCCCTGTAACAGTCCTTCTGCACCTCAGTCTCCAACCTCTGCTCTCTGTAACAGTCGATCTACACCTCAGTCTGAAACCTCTTCTCTCTACATGATTTATCTGAACCCCAGTCTCTGACCACTGCTCTCTGTAACAGTCCTCCTGCACCTCAGTCTCCAAACTCTGCTCTCTGTAAGATCCTTCTGCCACCCAGTCTTCTAACTTTGCTTTCCATAACAGTCCTTCAGGACCCCAGGCTTCAACCTCTGTATTTAAAAGGCCTTCTGCACTGCAGTCTCCAAACTCTGCTCTCTGTAACAAGCCTTCTGCACCCCTGTCTCCAAACTCTTCTCTCTGCAACAATTATTCTACACCTCAGTCTCTAACATCTGCTCTCTGTAAGATCCTTTTGCAACCCAGTCTCCCAACTCTGCCCTCTCTAACAGTCTTCTGCACCCCTTCTCCCAAGTCTCTTCTCGTAACAGGCCTTCTGCACACCAGTCTCCAAAGTCTGTTCTCTATAACAAGACTTCTGCACCCCAGTTTCCAACCAATGCTCTCTGTAACAGTCCTTCTGCGCCCCAGTCTCCAACCTGTGATCTCTGCAACAGTGCTTGTGCACCTCAGTCTTAAAATGCTATTCCCTGCTAGGATCTTTTTGCACCTTAGTCTCCAACCTCTCCTCTCTGAAACTATCCTTCTGCACCCCAGTCTCCAATGTCTTCTCTCCTCAACTGTCCTTCTGCACCTCAGTCTCCAAATTCTGCTCTTGGCAACAGTCCTTCTTCACCCAAGTCTCCAGCCTCTGCTCTCTGCAACAGTCCTTCTACACCCCAGTCGTCAACCTCTGCTCTGTGTAACAGTCCTTCTTCACCCCAGTCTCCAACCTCTGCTCTCTGTGACAATCCTTCTGCACCCCAGTCTCCAACCTCTGCTCTCTGTAACAGTCCTTCTGCACAGTATTCTCAAACCTCTGCTCTGTGTTACAGTCTTTCTATACCGCAGTCTCCAAACTCTGCTCTCTGTAACGGTCCCTCTGTACCGCAATTTAGAACCTCTGCTTTCTGTAACAGTCCTTCTGCACCTCAGTCACCAAACTCTGCTCTCTGTAACAGTTCTGCTGCAACTCAGTCTCCAACCTCTTCTCTCTGTTACAGTCTTTCTGCACCTCTGTCTGAAACCTCTGCTCTCTGCACGATCTTTCTGCACCCCAATCCCTAATCACTGCTCTCTGTAACATTCGTCCTTCACCACAGTCACCAACCACTGCTCTTTGTAAGATCCTTATTCAACCCAGCCTCAAAATTCTGCTCTCTATAACAGTCCTTCTGCAACCCAGTCTCCAACCTCTGCTCTCTGTAGCAGGCCTTCTGCACCCCAGTTTACAAACTCTGCTCTCTGAAACAGTCCTTCTGCACGCCGATCTGCAACCTCTGCTCTCTGTAACGGTCTTTCTGCACCCCAGTCTCACACCTCTGCTTTCTGTTTCATAATTCTTCACCCCAGTTTCCAATGTCTGCTCTGTGTTACAATCCTTCTGAATCTCATTCTCCAACCTCTGCTCTCTGAAACATTTCTTCTGCAACCCAGTCTCCAACCTCTTCTTTCTGCAACATTTCTTCTGCACCCCAGTCTGCAACCTGTGCTCTCTGTAACAGTCCTTCTGCACCGCAATCTCCCACCTCTTCTCTCTGTAACGATCCTTTGCAGCCCAGTCTCCACCTCTGCTCTCTTCAACGATTCTTCTGCAATTCAGTCTCCAACTTCTGCTCTCTTCAACGATCCTTCTGCACCCCAGACTCCACCTCTACTCTCTGTAACTGTTTTTCTGCACCTCTGTCTCCAACCTCTGCTCTCTGCAACGATCCTTATGCACCCCAGTCTCCAACATCTGCTCTCTGCAACAGTCCCTCTGCACCCCAGTCTCCAACATCTCCTCTCCTTACCACTCCTTCTGCACCCCAGTCTCCAACTTCTGTTCTCTGTAAGGTCCTTCTGCACCCCAGTATCCAAACTCTGCTCTCTGTCACATTCTTCTCCAACCCAGTCTACAACCTCTGCTTTCCTCAACAGTCCTGCTGCAACCCAGTCTACAACATCTGTTCTCTGCAACACTCCTTCTACTTTCCAGTATCAAACCTCTGCTCTCTCTAACAGTCCTTCTGTACCACAGTCTCCAACCTCTGTTCTCTCTAACGGCCCTTCTGCACCCCAGTCTCAAACCTCTGCTTTCTGTATAAGTCCTTCTGAACCACGGATTCCAACCTCTGCTTACTTTAACAGTCCTTCTGCATCTTTGTCTCCAACATCTGAACTCTGCAACCTTACTTCTGCACCCCATTCTCTAACCTCTCTTCCCTGTAACAGTAGTTCTGCACCCCATTTTCTAACCTCTGCTCTCTGCAACAGTCCTTCTGTACTACAGTCTCCAACCTCTGCTCTCTGTAATGGTTCTTCTGCACCCCAGTCTCAACCTCTGCTTTCTGTATAAGTAATTCTGCACCCCAGTCTCCAACCTTTGCTCTCTGTAACATTCTTTCTGCACCTCAGTCTCCAACCTCTGCTCTCTGCGACAGTTTTTCTGCACCCCAGTCTCCAAAATCTGCTCTCAGCAACAGATCTTTTGAGCCCCAGTCTCCAATATCTGCACTCTGAAACATTTCTTCTATAAACCATCATCCAACCTCTGCTCTCTATAACAGTTTTCCTGTATGGCAGTGTCCGAACTCTGCTCTCTGCAATGGTCCTTCTGCACCCTAGTCTCCAACCTCTGCTTTATGTATCAGTCCTTCTGAACCCCAGTCTCCAAACTCTGCTCTCTGTAACAGTTATTCTGCACCTAAGTCTCCAAATTCTGCTCTCTTCAACAGTCCTTCTGCACCCAAGTCTCCAACACCTGCACCCTGCAACAGTCCTTCCTCACCGCATTCTCCCACCTCTGCTATCTGCAACACTCTTTCTGCACCTCAGTCTCCAAACTCTTCTCTCTGTAATAATCCTTCTGCACCTCTCTCTCCACCTCTGCTCTCTGCAATGGTCCTTCTGCACCTAAGTCTCCAACCTCTACTCTCTGTAAGAGTCCTTCTGCACATCAGTCTCCAACCTCTTCTCTCTTTAAGATCCTTCTGCAACCCAGTCTCCAAACTCTGCCCCCTTAACAGTCGTTCTGCATCCTTTCACCAAACTCTGCTCTCTATAACAGGCCTTCTGCACCGCAGTCTCCAACCTTTGTTCTCTGTAACAGTCCTTCTGCACCCAAGTCTCAGAATTCTACTCTCTGCAAAGATCCTTCTGCACCCAGTCTCCAACCTCTGTAATCTCCAACAGTCCTTCTGCACCCCAGTCTCCAAACTCTGCTCTCTGTAACAGTCTTGTTCCACCTCAGTCTCCAACCTCTGCTCTCATTAAGATGCTTCTGCGACCCTGTCTACAAACTCTGCTCTCTGTAACAGTCCTTCTGCACCCCAGTCTTCAAACTCTGCTCTCTGCCACAGTCTTTCTAAACACCAGTTTCCAACCTGTGCTCTCTGAAACAGTTTTTCTGCACCCCACTATCCAAATTCTGTTCTCTGTAACAATCCTTCTGCACCTCAGTTCCCAAACTCTGACCTCTGCAATGGTCCTACAGCACCCCAGTCTCTAGCCTCTGCTCTCTGCAACGATACTCCTGCACCCCAGTCTCCAACATCTGCTCTCTGCAACAGTCATTCTGTACATCAGTCTGAAAACTCTGATCTCTGCAAGGATCCTTGTGCACCACAGTCTCTAAACACTGCTTTCTGTAACAGTCCTTTTGCAACTCAGTCTCTAAACTCTGCTCTCTGTATCAGTCTTTCTGAACCCCATTCTCTAACCTCTGCTCTCTGTAATATCCTTCTACACCCCAGTTTCCAAACTCTGCTCTCTGTAACATTCCTTCTAAAACCCAGTCTCCAACCTCTGCTCTCTTCAACGGTCCTTCCTCACGACAGTCTCCAACCTCTGATCTCGGCAACAGTCCTTCACCCCAGTATCCAAACTCTGCTCTGGGTATTATTTCTTCAGCACTTCAGTCTCCAACCTGTTCTTGATGTAAGATCTTTCTGCAACAAAGTCTCCAAACTCTGATCTCAATAACAGTCCTTCTTCACCCAAGTCTCCAACCTCTGCTCTCTGTAACAATCCTTGTGAACCTCAGTCTCCAACATCTGCTCTCTGCAACGGTCCTTCTGCACCCCATTCTTCAACCTCTGTTGTCTGCAAGAGTCCTTCAGCATGTCAGTCTCCAACCTCTGCTCCCTGCAAAAATCCTTCTGCACCCCAGTCTCCAAACATTGCTCTCGGTAACATTTCTTCTGCACCTCAGTCTCCAACATCTGCTCTATGTAAGATCTTTCTGCCACCCAGTCTCCAAACTCTGCTCTCTGTAACAGTCCTTCTGCACCCCAGGCTCCAACCACTGCTCTGTGCAACAGTTCGTCTGCACCCCACTCTTCAACTTCTGCTCTCTGTAAGACCCTTCTTCACCCCAATCTCCAAACTTTGATCTCTGTTAAAGTCCTTCTTCACCCCAGTCTCCAACATCTGCTCCCTGCAACAATCCTTCTGCACCCCAGTCTCCAACTTCTACTCTCTGCAACAGTTCTTCTGCACCCCAGTCTTTAACATCTACTCTCTGAAACAGTCCGTCTGCATCCCATTCTCCAAACTCTGCTTTCTGTATCATTACTTCTGCACCCCAGTCTCCAAACTCTGCTCTCTGTAACAGTCCTTCTGTATCTCAGTCTCCAACATCTGCTCTCTATTACAGTCCTTCTGCACCTCAGTCTCCAAACTCTGCTCTCTGCAACAGTCCTTCTTCACTCCAGTCTTCAACCTCTGCTCTGTGTAACAGTCCTTCTGCATCCCAGTCTCCAACATCTGCTGTCTGCAACTGTCCTTTTTCACCCAAGTCTTCAACCTCTGCTGTCTGCAATGATCCTTCTGCTCACCAATCTCCAACATCTGCTCTCTGCAATAATCGTACTGCACCCCAGTCGCCAACCTCTGCTCTCTGTAACAATCCTTCTGCACCGCAGTCTCCAAACTCTGCTCTACGTAATATTCTTCTGCAATCCAGTCTCCAAACTCTGGTATCTGTAACAGCCCTTCTGTTCCCAATCTCCAACCTCTGCTCTCTGTAACAGGCCTTCTGCACCCCAGTCTCCAAACTCTGCTCTCTGTATCAGTTCTTCTGCACCCCAGTCTCCAAAGTCTGCTCTCTGTAATAGTCTTTCTGTATCTCAGTCTCCTACCTCTGCTCTCTGCAACAGTTCTTCTTCACACCAGTCTCCAACATCTGCACTCTGAAACAGTTCTTCTCCACTCCAGTCTCCAACCTCTGCTCTCTGTAACAGTCCTTCTGTATTGCAGTCTCCAAACTCTGCTGTCTGTAATGGTCCTTCTGCACCTCAGTCTCCAACGTATGTTTTCTGTATCAGTCCTTCGGTACCACAGTCTCCAACCTCTGCTATCTGCAACAGTCTTTCTGCACCTTCGTCTCCAAATTCTACTCTCTGCAAAAGTCCTTCTGCACCCAAGTCTCCAACACCTGCTCCCTGCAACAGTCCTTCTTCTCCCCAGTTTCCAAACTCTGCTCTCTGTAACAGTCCTTCTGCACCTAAGTCTCCAAATTCTGCTCTCTGCATTAGTCCTTCTGCACCCAAGTTTCCAACCTCTGCTCTCTGCAACAGTCCTTCTACACCCCAGTCTTCAACCTGTGCTCCGTGTAACAGTCCTTCTGCACTCCAGTGTCCAACCTCTGCACTCTGCAATGATCCTTCTGCATCCCAGTCTCTAACATCTGCTTTCTGCAACAGTCCTTCTGCACCCAAGTCTCCAACATCTGCTCTCTGCAACAGTCCTTCTGCGCCTCAGTCTGGAAACTCTGCTGTCTGCAACGATCCTCTCTGTAACATACCTTCTGTACCCCAGTCTCCAACCTCTGCTCTCTGTAACAGTCCTTCTGCACCTAAGTCTCCAAATTCTGCTCTCTGCATTAGTCCTTCTGCACCCAAGTTTCCAACCTCTGCTCTCTGCAACAGTCCTTCTACACCCCAGTCTTCAACCTGTGC
This sequence comes from Ictidomys tridecemlineatus, assembly GCF_052094955.1. Lineage (NCBI taxonomy): Eukaryota > Metazoa > Chordata > Mammalia > Rodentia > Sciuridae > Ictidomys > Ictidomys tridecemlineatus. The sequence continues at coordinate 15,406 of NW_027522639.1, forward strand.
TCCGTGTAACAGTCCTTCTGCACTCCAGTGTCCAACCTCTGCACTCTGCAATGATCCTTCTGCATCCCAGTCTCTAACATCTGCTTTCTGCAACAGTCCTTCTGCACCCAAGTCTCCAACATCTGCTCTCTGCAACAGTCCTTCTGCGCCTCAGTCTGGAAACTCTGCTGTCTGCAACGATCCTCTCTGTAACATACCTTCTGTACCCCAGTCTCCAACCTCTGCTCTCTGTAACAGTCCTTCTGCACCTAAGTCTCCAAATTCTGCTCTCTGCATTAGTCCTTCTGCACCCAAGTTTCCAACCTCTGCTCTCTGCAACAGTCGTTCTACACCCCAGTCTTCAACCTGTGCTCCGTGTAACAGTCCTTCTGCACTCCAGTGTCCAACCTCTGCACTCTGCAATGATCCTTCTGCATCCCAGTCTCTAACATCTGCTTTCTGAAACAGTCCTTCTGCACCCAAGTCTCCAACATCTGCTCTCTGCAACAGTCCTTCTGCGCCTCAGTCTGGAAACTCTTCTGTCTGCAACGATCCTCTCTGTAACATACCTTCTGTACCCCAGTCTCCAACCTCTGCTCTCTGTAACAGTATTGCTGCACCTCGGTCTACAATCTCTGCTCTCTGTAAGATCCTTCTGCAACCTTGTCTAAAAACTCTGCTCTCTGTAACAGTTATTTCGCACCCCAGATTCCAAACTCTGCTCTCTGTAACAGGCCTTTTGCACTCAAATCTCCATCCTCTACTCTCTGTAACAGTCTTTTTGCACTTCAGTCTCCATTCTCTGCTCTCTGCAACGATCCTTTGCAACCCAGTCTCAAAGGTCCCCTCTCCTCAACAGTCCTTCTGCACCCCTGTCTCTAAACTCTGCTCTCTGTAAGATTCTTCTGCATCCCAGTTTTTAAACTCTGCTCTCTGTAACATTCCTTTTCCACCACAGTCTCCAACCTCTGGATTCCACACCGGTAATGCTGCACCCCAGTCTCCAAACTCTTTTCTCGGCAACAGTTCTTCTGCTCCCCAGTCTCTAAATTCTGCTCTCTGAAACAGTCCTTCTGTCCCGCAGTCTTAAACCTCTGATCTCTGTAATATTCCTTCTGCATCCCAGTCTCAAACATCTGCTCTCTCCAAAGTCTTTCTGCACCCAAGTCTCCAACATCTTTTCTCAGCAACAGTCCTTCTGCGCCTCAGTCTGGAAACTCTGCTGTCTGCAATGATCCTTGTGTACCGCAATCTTCAAAATCTGCTGTCTGTAACAATCTTCCTGCAACTCGGTCTACAATCTCTGATATCTGTAAGATCCTTCTGCAACCTTGTCTAAAAACTCTGCTCTCTGTAACAGTTATTCGGCACCCCAGTATCAAACCTCTGCTCTCTACAACGATTCTTCTGAACCCCAGTCTCCAAACTCTGCTCTCTGCAACAGTCCTTCTGCACTTCAGTCTCCAACATCTGCTCTCTGTAAAATTTCTCTGCAAACCAGTCTCCAAACTCTGCCATCTGTAAGAGTCCTTCTGGAGCCATTCTCCAAACTCTGCTCTCCATAAAAGGCCTTCTTCACCCCAGTCTCCAACCTCTGCTCTCTATAACACTCCTGCTGCACCTCGGTCTACAATCTCTGCTCTCTGTAAGATCATTCTGCAACCTTGTCTAACAACTCTGCTCTCTGTAACAGTTCTTCTGCACCCCAGGCTCCAAACTCTGCTCTCTGTAACAGGCCTTTTGCATCCCAATCTCAAACCTCTACTCTCTGTAACATTCTTTTTGCACCTCAGTCTCCAACCTCTGCTCTCTGCAACGATTTTTCTGCACCCCAGTCTCCAACGTCTCCTCTCCTCAACAGTCCTTTTGCACTCCTGTCTCCAACCTGTGCTCTCTGTAAGGTCCTTCTGCACCCCAGTTTCTAAACTCTGCTCTCTGTAAGGTCCTTCTGCACCCCAGTTTCTAAACTCTGCTCTCTGTAACATTCCTTCTCCAACCCAATCTCCAACATCTGCTTTCTTCAACGGTCCAGCTGCAACCCAGTCTCCAACCTCTTTTCTCTGCAACATTCCTTCTACTCCCCAGTCTCCAAACTCTGCTCTCTGTAACAGTCCTTCTGCACTGCAATCTCCAACCTCTGCTCTCTGTAACAGTCCTTATGTACCGCAGTCTCCAACCTCTGCTCTCTGTAATGGTCCTTCTGCAACCCAGTCTCCAACCTCTGATTTTTGAATCAGTCCTTCTGAATACAAATCTCCAACCTCTGCTCTCTGTATCTATTTTTCTGCACTCAGTCTCCAACCTGTGCTTTCTGCAACAGTCCTTCTGCACAACAGTCTCCAACCTTTGATCTCTGTAACAGTCCTTCTATACCGCAGTCTACAACCTCTGTTCTCTGTAACAATCCTTCTGCACCAGAGTCTCAAACCTCTGCTTTCTGAATCAGTCCTTCTGCAACACGGTTTCCAAACTCTGCTCTCTGTAACAGTCTTTGTGCACCTCTGTCTCCAAACTCTGAACTCTGCAACCTTAATTCTCCTCCCCATTCTCTAAACTTTGCTCTTTGTAACAGTTCTTCTGCACCCCATTCTCTAACCTCTACTCTCTGCAACAGTATTTATTAACCACAGTCTCCAACTTCTGCTCTCTGTAACGGTCCTTCTGCACCCCAGACTCAACCTCTGCTTTCTCTATCAGTAATTCTGCACCTCAGTCTCCAAACTTTGCTCTCTGTAACATTCTTTCTGCAAATCAGTCTCCAATCTTTCCTCTCTGCACCGATCCTTCTGGACCCCAGTCTCCAACCTCTGCTCTCTGTAACAATCATTCTGCACTACAGTCTCCAAAATCTGCTCTCTGTAAGATCCTTCTGCACTCTAGTTTCCAAACTCTGCTCTCTGTAACATTCCTTCTCCACCCCATTCTTTAACCTCTGCCATCTGCACGTGTCCTGCGGCACCCCAGTCTCCAACCTCTGTCCTCTGCAACAGACATTGTGCTCCCCAGTCTCCAACCTCTGCTCTTTGTAACGGTATTTCAGCACCCCAAACTCTGCTTTCTGTATCAGTCCTTTTGAACCTCAGTCTCAAACTTCTGCTCTCTGTATGTATTCTTCTGCACTTCAATCTCCAACCTGTGCTCTCTGTAACATTCCTTCTGCACCCCAGTCTCCAAACTCTTCTCTCTGTAACAGTTTTTCTATACCGCAGTCTCCAAACTCTGGTTTTGTAACGGTCCAACTGCACCGCAATTACCAACCTCTACTTTCTGTAACACTCCTTCTGCACCTCAGTCTCCTAACTCTGCTCTCTGTAACAGTCCTTCTACACCTCAGTCTCCAACCTCTGTTCTTTGTAACAGTCCAAATGAACCTCAGTCTGACACCTCTGCTCTCTTCACGATCCTTCTGCACCCAAGTCTACAAACACTGCTCTCTGTAACAGTTCACCTGCACCTCAGTCTTCAACCTCTGCTCTCTGTAAGAACCTTCAGCAACCCAGTCTCCAAACTCTGCTCTCTATAACTATCCTACTGCACTCCAGTCTCCCACCTCTCCTCTCTGTAACAGGCCTTCTGCACGCCAGTCTCCAAACTCTTTTCTCTGTAGCAGGCCTTCTGCACCCCAGTCTCCAAAATCTGCTCTCTGCAACTATCCTTCTGCACCCCAGTCTCCAACCTCGGCTCTCTGCAACGATTCTTCTCCACCTCAATCTCCAACCACTGCTCTCTGTAACAGTCCACCTGCACCTCAGTCTCCAACCTCTGCTCTCTGTAAGATCTTTCAGGAACTCAGTCTCCAAACTCTTCTCTCTATAACAGTCCTTCTGCACCCCATTCTCCAAACTCTCCTCTCTGTAACAGGCCTTCTGCACGCCAGTCTCCAAACTCTCCTCTCTTTAGCAGGCCTTCTGCACCCCAGTCTCCAACCTCTGCTCTCTGCAACGATCCTTCTGCACCCCAGTCTCCAAACTCTGCTCTCTGCAATGATCCTACTGCACCCCAGTCTTTAAACTTTGATCACTGCAACAGTTCTTCTGCAACTCAGACTCAAACTTCTGCTCTCTGTAAGATCCTTCTGCACCCCTGTCTCCAAGCTCTGCTTATTTCAACGATAATTCTGCACTCCACTGTCCAACGTCTGCTCTATGTAACAAGATTTTCCACCTCAGTCTCTAACCTCTGCTATCTGCAACAGTCCTTCTGCACCCCAGTCTCCTTCTTGTGCTCTCTTTAAGAGTCCTTCTGCACCTCAGTCTCCAACCTCTGCTCTCTGCAACATTTTTTCTGCAGTCCAGTCTCCATCCTCTGTTCTCTGCAACAGTCCTTATACACCCCAGTATCCAACCTCTGCTCCCTGCAACAGTCCTTCTGCACCCCAGTCTCCAAACTCTGCTCTCTGCAACAGTCCTTCTGCAACCCAGTCTGCAATCTCTGCTCTCTCTAACAATTCTTCTGCCCCTCAGTCTCCAACCTCTGCTCTATGTAACAAGACTTCTGCACGTCAGTCTCCAACCTCTGCTCTCCGCAAAAGTCCTTCTGCCCTCCAGTCTCCAAACTCTGCTCTCTGCAATAGTCCTCCTGCACCCCAGTCTCCAACCTCTGATCTCTTCAACAGTTCTTCTGCACCAATGTATCTAACCTCTGCTCTCTGTAAGATCCTTCTGTACTCCAGTATCCAAACTCTGCTCTCTGTAACATTCCTTCTCCACCCTATTCTTTAACCTCTGCTTTTTTGCAAATGTCCTGAAACACCCCAGTCTCCAACCTGTCTTCTGCAACAGTTCTTCTGCTCCCCAGTCTCCAACATCTGCTCTCTGTAACAGTCTTTCTTTACCGCAGTCTCCAACCTCTGCTCTCTGTAATGGTCCTTCTGCACCCCAGTCTCCAAACTCTGCTTTCTGTATCAGTCCTTCTGAACGCCAGTCTCAAACCTCTGCTCTCTGTATCTATCCTTCTGCACCTTAGTCTCCAACCTCTGCTCTCTGTTACAGTTTTTCTATACCGCAGTCTCCAATCTGTGGTCTTTCTTACGGTCCTTTTGCACCCCAATTTTCAACTACTTCTTTCTGTAACAGTCCTTCTGCACCTCAGTCTCCAAACTCTGTTCTCTGTAACAGTCCTTCTACAACTCAGTCTACAACCTCTGCTCTCTGTAACAGTCCATCTGCACATCAATCTGACACCTCTTCTCTCTGCACAAAACTTCTGCACCCCAGTCTCCAACCACTGCTCTCTGTAACAGTGCACCTGCACCTCAGTCTCCAACCTCTGCTCTCTGTAAGATTCTTCAGAAACTCAGTCTCCAAACTCTGCTCTCTATAACAGTCCTTGTGCACCCCAGTCTCCAAACTCTCCTCTCTGTATCAGGCCTTCTGCATACCAGTCTCAAAACTCTGCTCTCTGTAGCAGGCCTTCTACACCGCAGTCTCCAACCTCTGCTCTCTGCAACTATCCTTCTGTACCTTAGTCTCCAAACTCTGCTCAATGCAATGATCCTACTGCATCCCAGTCTCCAAACTCTGATCTCTGCAACAGTCCTTCTGCAACTCAGTCTCAAACTTCTGCTCTCTGAAAGATCCTTCTGCACCCCTGTCTCCAAGCTCTGCTTATTTCAACGATCCTTCTGCACCCTAGTGTTCAACCTCTGCTCTATGTTACAGGATTTTGCACCTCAGTCTCCAACCTGTGCTCTCTGCAACAGTCCTTCTGCACCCCAGTCTCCAACATCTGCTGCCTCTAAGAGTACTTCTGATCCTCAGTCTCCAACCTCTTCTCCCTGCAACAGTCGTTCTGCACCCCAGTCTCCAACCTCTGCTCCCTGCAACAGTCCTTCTGCACCCCAGTTACCAAACTCTGCTCTTTGTAACAAGCCTTCTGCACCTCAGTCTCCAAACTCTGTTCTCTGCAACAGTCTTCTGCACCTCAGTCTCCAAACTCTACTCTCTGTAACAGTCCTTCTGCACTTCACTCTCCAACCTCTGCTCTCTGTATGATTCTTATAAAACCCAGTCTCAAACCTCTGCTCTCTGTATCTATTCTTATGCACCTATGTATCCAAAGTCTGCTCTCTGTAACAGTCTATGTGCACCTCAGTCTGACACCTCTGCTCTCTGCACGATCCTTCTGCACCTTAGTCTCTAAGCACTGCTCTCTGTAACAGTCCACCTGCACCTCAGTCTCCAACCTCTGCTCTCTGTAAGATTCTTCTGGAACTCAGTCTCCGCTCTCTATAACAGTCCATCGGCACCTCAGTCTCCAACCTCTCTTCTCTGTAACAGTCCTTCTGCACTTCACTCTCCAACCTCTGCTCTCTGTAGATCCTTCTAAAACCCAGTCTCAAACCTCTGCTCTCTGTATCTGTTATTCTGCACCTCAGTCTCCAACCTCTGCTCTCTGTTACAGTTTTTCTATACCGCAGTCTCCAAACTCTAGTCTCTGTTACGGTCTTTCTGCACCCCAATTTCCAAACACTTCTTTCTGTAACAGTCCTTCTGCACCTCAGTCTCCAAACTCTGCTCTCTGTAAGATTCTTCAGCAACCCAGTCTCCAAACTCTGCTCTCTATAACAGTCCTTCTGCACCCCAGTCTCCAAACACTGCTCTCTGTAACAGTCCACCTGCACCTAGTCTCCAAACACTGCTCTCTGTAAGATTCTTCAGCAACCCAGTCTCCAAACTCTGCTCTCTATAACAGTCCTTCTGCACCCCAGTCTCCAAACTCTCCTCTCTATAACAGGCATTCTGCACGCCAGTCTCCAAACTCTTCTCTCTGTAGCAGGCCTTCTGCACCCTAGTCTCCAAAATATGCACTGTGCAACGATATTTCTGCACCCCAGTCTCCAACCTCTGCTCTCTGCAATCGTCCTACTGAAGCCCAGTCTACAACCTCTGATCTCCGCAACAGTCCTTCTGCACCTCAGTCTCCAAATTTTTCTCTCTGTAAGATCCATCTTCACCCCAGTATCCAACCTCTGCTCTCTGCAACAGTCCTTCTGAATCCAAGGCTCCAACCTCTTCTCTCTGTAACAAGATTTCCGTACCTCAGTCTCCAACCTCTGCTTTCTGCAACAGTCCTCTGCACCCCAGTCTCCAACCACTGTTCTCAAAAACAGTTCTTCTCTAGCCCAGTGTCCAAACTCTACTCTCTGTAACAGTCGTTCTGCACTTCACTCGACAACCTCTGCTCTCTGTAGTATCCTTCTAAAACCCAGTCTTCAAATCTGCTCTCTTTAACAGTCCCACTGGACCCCAGTCTTCAACAACTGCTCTCTGCAACAGTCCTCCTGCACCTCAGTCTGAAATCTCTGCTGTCTTCAACGAACTTTCTGCACTCCAGTCTCCTACCTCTGCTGCCTGTAACAGTCCTTCTACACCTCATTCTCCCAACACTGCTCTCTGTAAAATACTTCTGCAACCCAGTCTCTAACTTCTGCACTATGTATGATCCTTCTGCACCCCTGTCTCCAAGATCTGCTCTTTGCAACGATCCTACTGAAACCCAGTCTCCAACCTCTGTTTTATGTAACAGGACTTCTGCAACTCAGTCTCCCACCTCTGATCTCTGCAACAGTCCTTCTGCACCCCAGTCTCTAAATTCTGCTCTCTGCAACAGTCCTTCTGTACTGCATTCTCCAACCTCTACTCTCTGTAACGTTCTTTCTGCACCCGATACTAGAGTCTCTGCTTTCTGTAACAGGCCTTCTGCACCCCAGTCTCCAACCTCTGCTCTCTGCAACAGTCCTTCTTCACTTCTGTCTCCAACCTCTGCTCTCTGCAACAGTCCTTCTGCACCCCAGTCTCCAAACTCTGTTCTCTGTAACAATCTTTCTGCACCTCAGTCTGCAAACTCTGTTCTCTGCAACGGTCCTTCTGCACCTCAGTCTCCAACCTATACTCTCTGTAACAGTACTTCTGCACTTCAGTCTCTAACCTCTGCTCTCTGTGGGATTTTTCGCCAACCCAGTGTTTCAACTCTTCTCTCTGTAACATTCCTTCTCCCCACCAGTCTTCAATCTCTTCTCTCTGCAACGATCATTCTTAACCCAGTCTTCTACCTCTGCTCTCTGCAACAGTCCTTCTACACCCCAGTCTTAAACATCTGGTCTCTGCAACAGTCCTTCTGCACCACAGGCTGAAAACACTGCTGTCTGAAACAAACCTCCTGCACCCCAGTCTCCTACCTCTGCTGTCTGTTATAATCCTTCTGCACCTCAGTCTCTGACCTCTGCTCTCTCTAAGATCCATTTGAACCCCAGTCTCCAACCTGTGCTTTCTGTAACAGTCCTTCTGAACCCAAGTCTCCCACATCTCCTCTCTGTAACAGTCCTTCTATACCGTAGTCTCAAACCTCTGCTCTCTGGAACGGTTCTTCTGCACACCAATTTACAACCTCTGCTTTCTGTAACAGTCCTTCTGCTCCACAGTCTGAAACCTCTGCTCTCCACGATCCTTCTGCACCCCAGTCTCCAACCACTGATCTCTGTAACAGTCCACCTTCACCTTAGTCTCCAACCTCTGCTCTCTGTAAGATCCTTCAGCAACCCAGTCTTCAAAATCTGTCTCTTTTCCAGTCCTTTTTCACCCCAGTCTCCAACCTTTTTTCTCTTAAACAGGCCTTCTGCACGCAAGTCTCCAACCTCTGCTCTCTACAACGATCCTTCTGCACCCCAGTCTTTAACCTCTGCAATCTGCAATGATCCTACTGCACCCCAGTCTGCAACATCTGATCTCTACACAGTCCTTCTGCACCTCAGTCTCAAAATACTGCTCTCTGTAAGATCCTTCTGCACCGTTCTCTCCAACCTCTGCTCTCTGTAACAGTCCTTCTGCACCCCTGTCTTTAACCTCTGCTCTCCGCAACAGTTCTTTTGCACCCCAGTCTGGAAACTCTGCTATCTGCAACAGTCCTTCAGCACCCTAGTTACCAACATCAGCTCTCTTTTACAGTCCTTCTCCACCCCAGTTTCCAAACTCTCCTCTCTTTAACAGTCCTCCTATTATGCAGAATCCAAACTCTGCTCTCTGTAACTTTCTTTCTGCACCCCAGACTCCAATCTATGCTTTCTGTATCACTCCTTCTGAAACCCAGTCTCAAACCTCTGCTCTCTATTACAGTCTTTCTGCACCCCAGTCTCCAAAGTCCGTTATCTGCAACAGTCAATCTGCACCCCAGTCTCCAACCTCTGCTCTCTGTAACAATCCTTCTGCACCTCAGTCTCCAAACTCTGTACACTGCAACGTTACTTCTGCACCTCAGTATCCAACATATACTCTCTATAACAGTCTTTCTGCACCTGATTCTTTAATCTCTGCTCTCTGTAGGATCTTTCTCCAAACAAGTCTCCAAACTCTAATCTTTGTAACAGTCCTTCTGCACACCAGTCTCCAACCTCTGCTCTCTGCACCGATCCTTCTTCACCCCAGTCTCCAACATCTGATCTCTGCAACAATCCTTTTGCACACCAGTCTCCAACATCTGCTCTCTGCAAGTGTCCTTCAGCAACTCAGTCTAAAAACTCTTCTCTCTGCAACCATCCTTCGGCACCTCATTCTAGTACCTCTGCTCTCTGTAAGACCCTTCTGCAACCCAGTCTCCAAACCCTGCTATCCAAAACAGACCTTCTGCAGAATAGTTTCCTACCTCTGCTCTCTGTAACAGGAATTTTACAACTTAGTCTCGAACCTCTGCTCTCTGTATTAGGCCTTCAGAACCCCAGTCTCCAACCTCTTCTCTCTTCAATGATTTTTCTCCACCCCAGTCTCCAACCTCTGCTCTCGGCAACATTCCTGCATCCTAGTCACCAAACTCTACTTTCTGTAAGATCCTTATGCACTCCAGTCTTCAACCTCTTCTCTCTGCAACGATTCTTGTCCATCCCTGTCTCCAACATCTGTTCTCTGCATCAGCCCTTTTGCACCCCAGTCTCTAAATTCTGCTCTTTGTAAGATCCATCTGAACCCCAGTCTCCAACCTGTGCTCTCTGTAAACTCCTTCTGCACACCAGTCTCCAAACTCTGCTCCCTGTAACTGTCCTTCTGCACCTCAGTCTCCAAACTCTGCTCTCTATAACAGTTGATCTGCACCTCAGTCTCTAAAATCTGCTGTCTGCAACGATCCTTCTGGACCCCAGTCTTCAACTTCTGCTCTGTGCAACAGTCCTTCTCCACCACAGTCTCCAAACTCTGCTCTCTGTAAGATCCTTCTGCACTATAGTTACTAAACTCTGCTCTCTATAACATTCCTTGTCCACCTCAGTCTCCAACTTCTTTCCTCTGCAACAGTCCTTCTGCTCCCCAGTCTCCGAGATCTGCTCTGTGTAACAGTCCTTCTGTACCGCAGTCTCCAACCTCTGCTCTCTGTAAGGGTCCTTCTACACCCCAATTTCCAACCTCTGCTTTCTGTAACAGTTCTTCTGCACCTCAGTCTCCAAACTCTGCTCTCTGTAACACTCCTTCTACACCTCACACTCCAACCTCTGCTCCCTGTAACAGTAATTCTGCACCCAAGTCTCCAACATCTGCTATTGGTAACAGTCCTATACCGCAGTCTTCAATCTCTGCTCTCTTTAACGGCCCTTCTGCATCCCAATTTCCAAACTCTGCTTCCTGTAACAGTCCTTCTGCACCTGAATCTCCAATCTCTGCTCTCTGTAACAGTTCTTCTACAACCCAGTCTTCAACCTCTGCTCTCTGCAACAGTCCTTCTGCATCCCAGTCTCCAATATATGCTCTCTGCAACAGTCCTTCTCACCTCAGCCTGAAAACTCTGCTGTCTGGAATGAACCTTCTGCACCCCAGTCTCCTACCTCTGCTCTATGTAAAAGTCCATCTACACCTCAGTCTCCAACCTCTGCTCTCTTTTACAGTCCGTCTGCACCTCAGTCTCCACAATCTGCTCTCTGTAAGATCCTTCTGCACTGCTGTCTCCAACCTCTACTCTCTGTAACAGTATTTGTGCACCCCAGTCTCCAAGCTCTGCTCTCTGTAACAGTCCTCCTGTACTGCAGAATCCAAACTCTGCTCTCGGTAACAGTCTTTCTGCACCCCAGACTCCAATCTCTGCTTTTTGTATCACTCCTTCTGCACCCCAATCTCCAACCTCTGCTCTCTATAACAGTCCTTATGCACCCCAGTCTCCAAAATCCGCTATCTGCAACAGTCTTTCTGCACCCCAGTCTCCAACCTCTTCTCTCTGTAACAATCCTTGTGCATCTCAGTCTCAAAACTCTGTATTCTGCAACGTTACTTCTGCACCTCAGTCTCCAACATCTACTCTCTGTATCAGACTTTCTGCACCTGATTCTTCAACCTCTGCTCTCTGTAGGATCCTTCTCCACCCCAGTCTCCAACTTCTGTCCTCTGCAACAGTCCTGCTGCTCCGCAGTCTCCGAGATCTGCTGTGTGTAACAGTCCTTCTGTATGGAAGTCTCCAAACTCTGCTCTCTGTAACGGTCCTTCTACACCCCAATTTCCAACCTGCGATTTCTGTAACAGTCCTTCTCCACCTCAGTCTCCAAACTCTGCTCTCTGTAACACTATTTCTACACCTCAGTCTCCAACCTGTTCTCTCTGTAACATTCCTTATGCGCCCCAGTCTCCAACCTCTGCCCTCTGCATTGGTACCTCTTAACCCCAGTCTCCAACCTTGTTCTCTAAAACAGTCCTTCTGTACTGCAGTCTTCAACCTCTGTTCTCTGTAAAGGTCCTTTTGCAACCCACTCTCCCACCTCTACTTTCTATATCAGTCCTTCTTCACCACAGTCTCCAAACTCTGCTCTCTGTAACCGTCATTCTGCACCTCACTGTGTAACCTCTGCTCTCTGAAACAGTCCTTCTGCAACCAGTCTTCAAATTCTGCTCTCTGCAAGAGTCCTTTTGCAACCCAGTCTCCATTCTCTGCTCTCTGCAACAGTCCTTCTCCACCCCAGGCTCCAACCTCTGCTCTCTGTAAGGGGCCTTCTGCACCCCAGTCTCTAACCTCTGCTTTCTGTATCAGTTTTTCTGCACCCCAGTCTCCAACCTGTGCTCTCTGTAATAGTCTTTCTGCACGTTATACTCCAACCTCTGCTCTCTGCTACAGTCCTTCAGCGCCCCAGTCTACAACATCTTCTCTCTGCCAAAGTCCTTCTGCACCTCAGTGTCAAAACTCTGCTCTCTGTAAGATCCTTCTGAAAACCAGTGTCCAACCTCTAGTTTCTGCAATGGTCTTTCTTTAAACCATTCAAAAACCTCTGTTCTCTACAACAGTCATTCTGCACCCCAGTCTCCAACGTCTGCTCTCTGTAAGAGTCTTTCAGTCTCCAACCTCTGTTCTCTGTAAGGGTCCGTCTGCACCCCAGTCTTAAACCTCTGCTTTTTGTATCAGTCCTTCTACACTGCAGTCTCTAAACACTGCTCTCTCCAACGATCCTTCAGCACCAAAGTCTCCAAACTCTGATCTCTCTAACAGTCCTTCTGTACCTCATTCTCCATCCTCTGCTCTCAGTAAGATTCTTTTGCAACCCAGTCTCCAAATTATGATTACTGTAACTGTCCTTCTGAACCCAGTCTTCAAGAACTGCTCTCTGTAACAGGCCTTCTTCACCTCAGTCTTCAACCTCTGCTGTATGTAACACGCCTTTTGCCCCCAGTCTTCAAACTCTTCTCTCTTCAATGATCCTTCTCCACCCCAGTCTCCAACCTCTGCTATCAGCAACAGTCCTTCTGCACCCCAGTCTCAAACCTATGCTCCTTGTAAGATCTTTTGCACACCTCTCTCCAAACTCTGCTCTCTGTAACAATCCTCTGTACCTCAGTCTCCAACTTCTACTCTCTGTAATGGTCCTTCTGCACCTCAGTCTACAACATCTGCTCTCTGCAACACTCCTTCTGCACCCCTGTCTTCTAACTTTGCTCTCTGCAACAGTTTTCTCTGCACCACAGTCTCCAACCTCTGCTGTCTAACAATCTTGCTGAACCCCAGTCTCCAAACTCGGCTCCCTGCAACAATCCTTCTGCACCCCAGTCTCCAAAGTCTGTTCTCTCTAACAGTCCTTCTGCACCCCAGTCTTCAAAATCTGCTTTCTGAGTCTCCATCCTCATCTGAGTCTCCATCCTCATCTCTATGCAACAATACTTCTTCACCCAAGTCTCCAACGTCTGCTCTCTGAAAAAGTCCGTCTAAACCCTAGTCTCCAAACTCTGATCTCTGGAACAGTCCTTCTACACCCCATTTTCCATACTCTGCTCACCCCAAGGATACTTCTGCACCCCAGTCTCCATCCTCTGCTCTGTGCAACTTTCCTTTTTAACCCCAGTCTCCAGTATCTGCTCTCTGCAACAGCCTTCTCCACCCCAGTATCCAAACTGTGCTCTCTGTATCAGTCCTTCTAGACCCCAATCTCCATCCTCTACTCTCTGCAACAGTCCTTCTACACCCCAGTCTAAAACCTCTGCTCTCAGCAAAAGTTTTTCTGCACCCCAGTCTCCAACCTCTTCTCTCTGTAACAATCCTTCCGCACCTCAGTCTCCAAACTCTGCTCTTTGCAAGGGTCCTTCTGCACCTCAGTTTCCAACCTCTACTCTCTGTAACAGTTCTTCTGCACCTCAGTCTCAAAACTCTGCTCTCTGTAAGATCCTTCTGCACCCCAGTCTCCAAACTCTGCTCTGTAACAGGCCTTCTGCACCCCAGTCTCCAACCTCTGCTATCTGTATCAGTCCACCTGCACCCCAGTCTCAAACCTCTGCTCTCTGCAAAGATCTTTCTGCACCCCAGTCTCCAACATCTGCTCTCTGCAACAGTTCTTCTGAACCTAAGTCTGAAAAATCTGTTCTCTGCAACAATCCCTCTACACCCCAGTCTCCAACCTCTGCTCTCTGTAACAGTCTTTCTGAACCTATGTCTCCTACTTCTGCTCTCTGTAAGACCCTTCTGAAACCCAGTCTGCAAACACTGCTCTCTGTAACAGTCCTTCTGCACCCCAGTCTCAAACCTCTGCTCTCTGTTACAGGTCTTCTGCATCCCAGTCTGAAACCTCTGCTAGCTGCAACAGTTCTTGTGAACCCCAGTTTCCAACATCTGCTTCCTGCAACAGTTCTTCTGTACCTCAGTCTGAAAACTCTGCTCTCTGCAATAATCCATCTGCACCCCAGTCTCCAAACTCTGCTCTCTGTAACAGTCCTTCTGTACCTCAGTCTCCAATCACTACTCTCTTCAACAATCCTTCTACACCCTAGTCTCCATACTCTGATCCCCCCAACGGTTCTTTTGCACCCCAGTCTTTAAACTCTGTTCTCTACATCAGTTCTTCTGCAACCCAGACTCCATCCTCTGCTCTCTATAACAGTCTTTCTGTACCACAGTCTCCAAACTCTGTTCTCTGTAAGGGTCCTTATTCACCCCAGTATCCAACCTCTGCTTTCTGTATCAGTCGTTTTGAACCACAGTCTCCAAACTTTGCCCTCTGTAACCGTCCTTCTGCAACTCAGTCTGCAACCTCTGATCTCTGCAACAGTCCTGCTGCACCCCAGTCTCCATCCTCTGTTCTCTGCAACAGTCCTTTTGCACCCCAGTCTCCAACATCTGCTCTCTGCAACAGTCATTCTGCACCCCAGTCTCCAAACTTTGTTCTCTGTAACAGTCCTTCTGTACTGCATTCTCCAACATCTGCTCTCTGTAAGGGTACTTCTACACCAGAGTCTCCAACCTCTGCTTTCTGTGGCAGTCCTTCTGCAATCCAGTCTCAAATCTCTGCTGTGTGTAAGAGTAATTCTGCACCTTAGTCTCCAACCTCTGCTCTCTGCTACAGTCCTTCTGGACCCCAATCTCCAACCTCTACTCTCTGCAAAATCCTAGTACATCCCAGTCTAAAACCTCTGCTCCCTGCATCAGTCCTTCTGCACCCCTGTCTCCAACCTCTGCTCTCTGGAACAATCCTTCTGCACCTCAGTCTCCAACCTCTGCTCTCTGCAACGGTCCTTCTGCACCTCAGTCACCAACCTCTACTCTATGTAACAGTGCTTCTGCACCTCAGTCTCCAATCTCTGCTCTCTGTAAGATCCTTCTGCATCCCAGTCTCCAAACTCTGCTCTCTGTAACAGTCCTTCATCACCTCAGTCTCAAAATTGTGCTCTCTGTAACAGGCCATCTGCACTCCAGTCTCCAACCACTGCTCTCTGTATCAGTCCATCTGCACCCCAGTCTCCAAAGTCTGCTATCTGTAACTGTCCTTCTGCACCCCAGTCTTTAACCTCTGCTCTCTGCAACATTCCTTCTGCACCCCAGTTTCCAACCTCTGCTTTCTGCAACAGTCCTTCTGCACCCAAGTCTCCAACTTCTGCTCACTGCAACATTCCTTCTGCACCCCAGTCTCCAAACTCTGCTCTCTGTAATGATCCTTCTGCGCCCCAGTCTCCAACCCCTGCTCTTTGCAACGATCCTTCTGCACCTCAGTGTCCATCCTCTTCTCTCTGCAAAGATCCTTTGGCACCCCAGTCTCAAAACTCTGCTCGCTGCAACAGTCCTTGTGAACCCCAGTCTCCAACATCTTCTCTCTGCAACAGTTCTTCTGTACCTCAGTCTGAAAACTCTGCTCTCTGCAATAATCCATCTGCACTCCAGTCTTTTAACTCTACTCTGTGTAACAGTCCTTCTGTACCTCAGTCTCCAAACTCTGCTCTATGCAACAGTCCTTCTGCGCCCAAGTCTCCAACATCTGCTCTCTGAAACAGTCCTTCGACAACCCAGTGTCCAGCCTCTGCTCTCTGTAACAGTCCTTCTACACCCCAGTCTCCAAACTCTGCTCACCCAAACGATCCTTCTGCACCCCAGTCTCCAACGTCTGCTCTCTGCAACAGTCCTTCTACACTCCAGTCACCAACTTCTGCTCTCTGCAACAGTCCTTCTGTACCCCAGTCTCCATACTCTGCTCGACCCAACGATCCGTCTTCACCCCAGTCTCCAACCTCTGTTCTCTACATCAGTTCTTCTGCACCCCAGTCTCCAACCTCTTCTCTCGGTACCATTCCTTCTGTGCCGCAGTATCCAACCTCTGTTCTCCATAAGGGTCCTTATGCACCCCAGTATCCAACCTCTGCTTTCTTTATCAGTCGTTTCGCACCACAGTCTCCAAACTCTGCCGTCTGTAAGAGTCCTTCTGCAACTCAGTCTGCAACCTCTGCTCTCTGCAACAGTCCTTGCTCACCCCAGTCTCCATCCTCTGCTCTCTGCAACATTCCTTCTGCACCCCAGTCTCCAACATCTGCTATCTGCAACAGTCATTCTCCACCCTAGTCTCCAAACTCTGCTCTCTGTAAGAGTCCTTCTGTACTGCATTCTCGAAACTCTACTCTCTGTAAGGATATTTCTGCAGACTAATCTCCAAACTCTGCTTTCTGTATCAGTCCTTCTGCACCCCAGTCTCCAAACTGTGCTCTGTATAACTGTACTTCTGCACCTTAATCTCTAACGTCTGCTCTCTGCTACAGTTTTTCTGGACCCCAGTCTCCATCATCTACTCTCTGTAACAGTCTTTCTGCACCCCAGTCTCCAACCTCTGCTCTTTGTAAGAGTCCTTCTCTACTAAAGACTCCAACCTCTATTTTCTCTAATGGTCCTCCTGTACCCTAGTCTTGAACCTCTGCTTTTTGAATCATTTCTTCTGCACGCCTGTCTCAATCCTCTGCTCTCTATAACAGTCCTTCTGCACCTCAGTCTCCAAACTCTGCTCTCTGCAACAGTTCCTTCTGCACCCAAATCTCCAACTTCTGATCTATGCAAAAGTACTTCTGCATCCCAGTATCTAACCTCTACTCTCTGTAACAATCTTACTGCACCCCAGTCTCCGAATACTGCTCTCTGCAGCAGTCCTTCTTCATCACAATCTCCAACCTCTGCTCAGTATAACAGTTCATCTGCAACCCAGTCTCCAAACTCTGCTCTCTGTAACAATAATTTTGCACCTCAGTCTCCAACCTCTGCTCTCTGCAACGGTCCTTCTGTACCCCAGTCTCTAACCTCTAGTTTCTTCAAGAGTCTTCTGCACCCCAGGTTTTAACCTATGCTCTCTGTAACAGTTCTTCTGTACCAGATTCTCCAACCTCTGTTCTCTGTAACTGTCCTTCTGCACCCAAGTCTCCAACATCTGCTTTCTCTATAAGTCCTTCTGCACCCCAGTCTCCAACATCTGTTTTCTGTAAGGTCCATCTGCACCCCAGGTTCCAAACTCTGCTTACTTTAACATTCCTTCTCCAACCCAGTCTCCAAACTCTGCTTTCTTCAACGGCCCTCCTGCAACCCAGTCTCCAAACTCTGTTCTCAGAAACAGTTCTTCTACTCCCCAATTTCCAATCTCTGCTCTCTGTAACAGTCCTTCTGTACCGCAGACACCAACTTATGCACTCTGTAATGGTCCTTCTGCACCCTAGTCTTCAAACTCTGCTCTCTGTAACTGGCCTTCTTCACCATATTCTCCAACCTCTGCTCTGTTACACTCTTTGTATACCGCAGTCTCCAGCATCTGCTCTCTGTAACGGTCCCTCTGAACCACAATTTCCAACCTCTGCTTTCTGTAACAGTCCTTCTGCACCTCAGTCACCAAACTCTGCTCTCTGTAACCGTCCTTCTGCACCTCAGTCTCCATCCTCTGCTATCTGTAACAGTCCTTCTGCACCTCAGTCTGAAACATCTGCTCTCTGCATGATCCTTCTGCATTCCAGTCTCCAACCACTGCTCTCTATAACAGTCGTCCTGCACCTCGGTCACCAAACTCTGCTCTCTGTAAGATCCTTCTGCAACCCAGCCTCAAAACTCTGCTCTTGAAAACAGTCATTCTGCAACCCAGCCTCAAATGTCTGCTCTCTATAACAGTCCTTCCTCAACCCAGTCTCAAACCTCTGCTCTCTGTAGCAGGCATTCTGCACCCAATTCTTCAATCTCTGCTCTCTGATACAGTCCTTCTGCACGACAGTCTTTAACCTCTGCTCTCTTTAACGGTCCTTCTGCACCCCAGGCTCCCACCTCAGCTTTCTGTATCATAATTCTTCACCCCAATCTCCAACGTCTTCTCTGTGTAACAGTCCTTCTGCATCTCAGTCTCCAAACTCTGCTCTCTGCAACAGTCCTCCTGCACCCCAGTCTCCAACCTCTGCTTTCTGCAACATTCCTTCTGCACCCCAGCGTTTAACCTCTTCTCTCTGTAACAGTCCTTCTGCACCCCAGTCTCCCACCTCTACTCTCTGTAACGATCCTTCTGCAGCCCAGTCTCCTCCTCTGCTCTCTGCAACGATTCTTCTGAAACTACATCTCCAACTTCTGCTGTCTTCAACGATCCTTCTATACCCCACTCTCCAAACTCTGCTCTCTGCAATAATCCTTCTGCACCCCAGTCTCCAGCGTCTTTTCTTCTTAACACTCCTTCTCCACCCCAGTCTCCAACCTGTTTTCTCTGTAAAGTCCTTCTTCACCCCAGTTTCCAAACTTTGCTCTCTGTAACATTCTTTCTCCAACCCAGTCTCCAACCTCTGCTATTTTCAAAGGTCTTGCTGCAACCCAGTCTCCAACCTCTGTTCTCTGAAACAGTCCTTCTCCTCCCCAATTTCGAATCTCTGCTCTCTGTAACAGTCCTTCTGCACCCTAGTCTCCAACCTCTGCTTTCTGTATAACTCCTTCTGCACCACAGTCTCCAAACTCTGCTCTCTGTTACAGTCTTTCTGCACCTCAGTCTCCAAACTCTGATTTCTGTAAGATCCTTCTGCAACCAAGTCTCCAAACTCTGCTCTCCGCAACAGTTCTTCTACACACCAGTCTCCAACCTCTGCTCTCTGCAACGATCCTTCTTCACCACAGTCTCCAACCTTTGCTCTCTGCAACAGTCATTCTGAACCGCAGGCTCCAACATCTGCTCTCTGCAACAGTCCTTCTGCACCTCAGTCTGAAAACTCTGCTCTCTGCAACGATCCTTGTGCACCCCAGTCTCCAATCTGTGCTTTCTGTAACAGTCCTTCTGCACTTCAGTCTCCACCTTCTGCTCTCTGAAACAGTTTTTCTGCACCCCAGTCTTTAACATCTACTCTCTGAAACAGTCCTTATACACCCCTGTCCAAATACAGAAGAATGAGACCTGAACTATCTCTCACCCTGCAAAAAATCAACTCAAAATGCATTAAAGACTCAGGCACTAGACCAGAAATTAGGCAGTTTCTAGGAAAAAACAAAGTCAATACTTCAACCTACAGGCAGAGGCAATGACTTTCTCAATAGGATGCCAAAGCTCAGGAGATAACACCAAATGTTAGCTAATAGGATGGCATCAAATTAAGAAGGTTCTGCACAGCAAAGGAGACAATTAGAATATGAACAGAAAACCTACGAAAAGGGGGAAAATCTTTATGAGGTTCTCTTCTAAAAGAGGATGAATATTCAGAATATTAATAAAGAACTCAAAAAACTTAACATCAAACCCACAATTATTAAATAACCCAATTATCAAATAACCCAATTACCAAATGGGAAACTAAATGAACTAAACAGACACGTCTTAGAAGAAAATATGTGAGTGGCCAACAAATATATGAAAATACTTGCAAGTCAAGACTACCCTGAAATTTTATCTCACTTTAGTGACAAAGGCAACCACCAAGAATACAAACAGAAATGAGTGTGACAAGAAGAGAATTGGAGAGAAAGGAGCACTCTCACCCTGTTGGTGGGCATGTAAATCAGCCCAATCTCCACGGAAATTGGGATGGAGGCTCCACAGGAGAAGCCATGGACCACCCTGTGACCCAGCTCTACCTCTGCTTGGTATTTATCACAGCGGATCGAAGTCATCATACTATAATGACACATACATGCCCATGAACAAGCCGAGGTGACATCAGTGGACAAATGGATAAAGAACATCTGGTATATGCACACTGGAATTTCATTTTGCCATAAAGAAGAACGAAATTATGTCATGCTGGAAGATGGATGGATCTTCAGAATATTAAGGAAAATAAGCAACTAAGAAAGTTAAGGGCCATATGTTTTTCCTCTGTTAAAGCTAGAGGGGGAAAAGGAAGAAAAGTTGGGAAAGGAGTCTCATCATGAAAGTTGAAGGAAGATCAGTAGAGTCAAGGCACCAGGGGAGGAGGTGAAAAAAAGGGAAATATTGGAATGATATTGCCCAATGTTCACGGTTATTTGTGTGCATGTTCAAATATGTGTCAGCAAATCCCACCATTATGGACTACTACTATGCACCAATGAAGTGTGAAAAGAAGAGTTTCACATTACATGGGACAGGCACTATTTTAGGAGGGTGCCCATTTTCCCCATCTATAAATACCATGATCATTTACCACTGTCAAAAATCTCTACAGATTCAAATGTTCTGATCACTGCTCCACCACATGGCCTCTTCTACTTCAGGGTCCCTGTATTCTCACTGAAATCAGGGAGCCCGTTTCAACGATGCCATCTGTTAATGTCTTGCCAGGCTGCCGAGGACAGCGGCTGCGGGTTTCACAAGGATCTGGTGCTGCCTTCTGAACGCATGTCCACGAGGCATTGGCGAAGGCTGGTGCTCTAGGCCCTCCTCCAGATCCAGCTGTGAGCCCAAGAAAGGGGTCACATAACACATAACATATTTATTTCTGATCACCATCCTCTCCATTATTCCAGGATCATATTGGTCATTGAACTAAGCAAACACTGAGTCCAGATATCAGTCCATCAACCAAAGAGAGTCTAATAGCCATTTCCCGTGGCTCAGGAAAATCCTTGGCCCTACCATTTCTGGTGATTACGTCCCTCTGACTGCATTCAAGATGATCCAGCAATATGTCCTGACTTCTTTGGTCTAGAAGACTCAAACAAATTCTCTTATATATTCTTAAGGCTCCTATTAACAAAATACAGTAAAATATTTACCTTTTATTTTGGTGTGACCCTTATACTCTCCTGGGCTATATTTTATACTCTTACCTTAGGCATTCTAGGATCAGACCCCAATTAAGAGTCTGGTGACAATGTGGGATGATGGATGAGCATCTTAAAGACAATTGGGCTGGGGATGTGGCTGAAGAAGTAGTGCGCTTGCCTGGCACGCGTACGGCCTGGGTTAGATCCTCAGCACCACATACCAACAAAGATGTTGTGTCCGCCGAGAACTAGAAAATGAATATTAAAAATTCTCTCTCTCTCTCTCTCTCTCTCTCTCTCTCTCTCTCTCTCTCTCTCTCCTCTCCTCTCCTCTCTCACTCTCTCTTAAAAAGAAAAAAGACAACTGCCTAGGTAGAGTCACCATAGGGTCTTCAATGTAGAGAAAGCTAGTCTCCTCGGGGGAGGAGGGGCTGCTTCTGACAGCAAAGAGGGTTAATGGAGATTTCAGGGTTCAAGGCTCTGAGATTTGTCTAATTCCACTGATATTTTGCCATTCTAATTAACAGGGTCTCAATCATTTACCCATTAATGTGCTAATTGACATAAGAGAGACCTGGAGAAATTGTGGATTTATAATTTTCTTTGTACTTCTGCAATTTGGAGAATTGGATGTTTTATTCTGATATTAACCTTTATCAGTTTCCAGAGAGAAAATATTTCTGATGATCTGAACCTGACTTGAAGGAGGAATATAATGCTTGAACCTATCATTTTATTTCTGTAAGTCTCCCACTCCAGGCAGTAACAGCAGTCTGTAATCATGTTGTAATGTTCATTCCCACCCTAAAGGTCGATGGTGTTATTCCAAAGCTCAGGTTTCCATAGACATTTGATTTCATGCCACGATAACTTAAAGTCTCTGTTGGGTCATTGCACACCAGGAATTATCAAGTCTCCTTTTCCATGGGCTGTGACATCATCAACATATTCAATTCCCTCAGGTCAGACATAAAACCTACCTCCTCAGATCTGTTATCTAGAACCATCTCTGATGTAAACCACTATTGTGGTCAGTGCCACCATGGTCAGGTAGAGATGAAGAATGACTCTTGACGTCTTAGGGTAGAGGAAGTTAACACAGAAAAAAGTTATAAAATGGTTGTGAGATCTGGAAGAAAAAAGGAAAAAAGGGCAGGTGACACCACTCCATATATGGAAACCCTAACTTCCCTGGAAAGAGACGCTCATTTCACGCTACTGTGACCCACATTCAGCAACAGCTTTCTATGAGCCTGCACACACAGCTCCTGGCACCAAGGAGATTAGTTCCTGCCTCTAAAGGGCTGGTTTCCTGCTGCTGCAATGGGATCCAAAAGAACCCGCATTCTTCCTTTCCTTTCTTTCTCTCTGTTTAGTGTTTGGCTGATCATGACAGAACCTTCTAAAATGGAGGCCTGCAGGCAGGGGAGTGTGGGAAACGAGGTTCTCGTACTTTCTGTCCCTCTGGTATTGAAAAAACACAGAAGGACAGAGATGGTGCTGAACACCCACACAAGGTGTCCGACACACTTGAACCTGAACGTGGGAAAAGGGTGTTTGTGAAAAGAGAGGAGAGAAAGGAGTCTCAGAGATTTTAAAAGCGAGAGTTGGAGTTGAAGCTCCAGATACAGACTCTCTAACCAGTGCCTACAAGTCCCTGGGAGACATCTTTTCTCAGATGACTGTATACTCCACTTTGAAGATTGGTCTAGACTTTGATTGTGCAAACGTATGCACACACTCAGCCAGCTTCCTAAGGGCACTCTGGACCTCATTGCTTCTTAGGCAGTGAATGACGAGGCTCAACAGGGTGCTCAGCACACAGAAGAGCACAGAGACCAGGGTGTCCATGTCCAGCCTTCTCTGGGCCTGTCATAGTGGAAGTTGGCTGTTCCATAGAAGACCACCACGACAGTGAGGGGGGACACACAGGTGGAGAAGGCCTTCCTCCTGCCCTGGGCAGAGGGAATCCCCAGTATGGCCGCCATGATGAGTGCGTAGGAGCCTGCAGTGAAGAGGCAAAGGCTTAGGCCCATGGTGGCACTGACAACGTGGAGCGCAGACTCGTTGACAGAGGTGTCTGAGCAGGAGAGCTTCAGGAGCAATGGGGTGTCACAGAAAAAGTGGCTGAACTGGTGGGGCCCACACAGAGTGAATGTGATGGCCAGCACCGTGTGTGTAACCAAATTCACCAGCCCACACAGCCAGGACCCAGTCACCAGGCCCACACAGACCTTCACACTCATGATGACTGGGTACTGAGGAGGACGGCAGGTGGCCACACAGCACTCATTCTGGCCACACAGTCAGTAAGAAGCCTTCTGTGCCAGCACTTGTCACCAAGAAGAAGATCTGGGAAAGGCAGCCCTCATAAGAAATGGCCTTCTTCTCTCAGAAGAAGTTCACCAGCAGTACTGGGAGGGTGGTGGATGTTTAGCAGACGTCCAAGAAGCTCAAATTGCTGAGGAAAAAGTACATTGGAGTGTGGAGAGCAGGACTGACCCTGGTAGCCACTATTATGAGCATGTTCCCCAGGAGAGTAGTCAGGTAAATGACCAGAAAGTGCAGAAAGAACCAGCCCTGTAGGTTGGAGTGGTTGGAAAATCCCAAGAAGATAAATTCAGTGGCAAATGATTGATTGCTCATTTCCCATGGTATCATAGCTACAAAATAGAGAATAAGAGACCATGATGAAAATGGACTGAGAGCACCCCAAACAGGCTTGTTAATCTGCAGCAACATGGCAAATAATATTGTATACAGAGATTCTTGGACTCTGGAAAGAGACGTATAGGAGTGACTTTAGAGAAAGCATAACTTCTCACAGACTTTTGCATGGGTGCTCTTTTGTTAGAATAAATGGAGACTTGGTCAAAATGCACAACCAGCTATCAACCCCTGTGTCTCATTGAATCTGCAGTATCTCCCTCCTAACACTGTGCTTCACTGTGATGAATTCTTTTTTGTATGTCTTTTATTTCAAGTAATAAGTTTTCATTGTGGAAAAATGAAGAAAATGCAGAAAGATATTCAGAAGAATAGAACAGGTCACAAAATCAAAGCTCTCTTTGCATTCATCCCATTCTACCTCTATCTTTAAAATATCCAAAGCAAAATTTCCCAAATTGTTGTACTCTATTTAGTTGTTTGCCTTATAATCTTAATTTCCTAACATGAAATTAAGTTAATATCTCCCTTTTTATTGAACATAGAAACCTTCCATTCCATTTACTATCATAAATATTGGAATAGAAGCTTTCATACATATGTATCTGTGATCATCTCTGATTATTTCTTAAAAGTAAAATTATAAGTCACCTGCTTTTAAATACATTGATCTATTTTTTTTCAGTAGAAACTTTTATTTTTTTAAGTTTTATAAGATACAAGAAATTTTGACAAATGATATATACTTAGGTATTTTTCTTCTTTTGTATTATAAGATTTACCTCACCAAACGTTACATTTTCCGAAGAAAAAAATGATTGATACAATTACTGATTTTCTATCATGTGACCCCTGCTAATCCGTTATCCATTGTTTTCAACTAAAATTTCTGTTTCTTTCGCAATCTTAAATGAAAACTATTATAGTAGAACAGTAGGCTCTTGGTCCAGATAGATGTGGATTGAAATCTATCTGTTGTTTATTAAATGTTGTTTGTAAAATGTAAGCTCATCTCTATTCCTCAGTTTGTTCCTTGCGTAGGATATTAATGATTTCTACTTCACAACTGCTGAAAAACAGTTTTGAGATAATATAAGCTATGTGTCTGGCACATTACATTTACTCAATGCCTTTTATCAAGTTAGAAAATGTCTATCCATTTTTTACTAGTGGTTTTTTTTATTATTATTGGTGTATGTGTCCTGGGTTTTGAATTCAGAGCCTTATGCATACTAAGCATGCACTCTACCACTGGACTTTGCCCCTAGTTTCATTTAGTTATAGTATTTATCATAAATAGATATTGAATTTTCTTATTTTCTCTGCATCTATTGAAATGATATATATTTTTTCTTATTTAGTCTGTTACTATGGAAATTTGGTTGATTGAATTTTTGAATATTGAACCAGCCTTGCATTCTGGGATTGATCTCAATTGACTGTAATGTTATCTTTATTCTATATGGCTGAGTTGAGTTTGTTAATATTGTTCCCTGCTTGCTTTTGTGTATTCTATTTTCGCTGTTCTTCAGAGATAATCTATTTCTTGAAGAATTCTCAGCTGTATTCTACTGTTATTTTCAGTCAATTCATGTTAGTGGACTGGTGAAAAACAGAGAAGAGATTTCTGATGTTTCCACGAGGCCCTGACTTGGGTACTGTAAACTCAGTCACAGGGATATGCCCTTCACAGTGACCCACTTTCTAGCAATATGGCTAAGCCTAGTTCTTATTCCTCCCGATTTTAGACATTTCTGCCTGTTCCTTTCCATTGCTGCAAAGGTTTTCAGTTGAGTGTCCTAATGTAACAGTTTCTGTTTTCTTGCCCCTGAAGATTACACCTTTTGTTCTATGCAAAATATCAGGAAATGGGTCTGGGAGAAGTTTTGGCTGCTGTTGCTGCTCTTTGTTCCTCCACCTATCCAAGAAATGATACCGTTAAAAACACTTTTTCAGAATACTTCCCTATCTTCCTGGGAGCATTTGGTTGAATCCATGGAGAAAAATAAAAAATACATACATCTTATGTCTATAGCCCTCTGGGTCTTTATGATCTTAAACCAGTCTATACTTAGTCTTTAGCAATCCATTAACAATTTTTATTTGAGTTTTTTTTTATAAATAAACTCCTATGTATCTAGTGGGTTCTCCCATAGTAAAAAAAAAATGCCTGGATTAGTTTGGTTGCTTATCTCTCCCCAGACTTCAGTTAGTTGTTTACCTTATAATCTACATCCCTAATAAAGTCAAGGAAAGTCATCAATTTGCATTTTCTTCTGCTCTTTTTGGTTATTATAATGATGAAAACAACATGCTTTCTAGCTATTTTGATAGATACTCAAGGTTAAATTTGAAGTCTATACACTTACTTTTCAAAAATATTTAGTAATTTCTAATTTATTTAAATATGTAGTTATTCTATTCAAAACAATCCCATTCCTAGCATATTTCCAAGGAAATTAATGCACAATTCACAAAAATTCTTCTGTAAAAATTCATAATAACTCAAACAAATATTATGCCTTCAGCAGAAGGACAGAAGACAAATCACGGTTTATCATGCAGTGGAAAAATTCAGTTACTTTAGAAACACAAATACTGGAACATTAATAACATTGACAAATCTAAAAAAAAATTTTCTGGGTGAAAGAAGCCAGATACAAAATATATACTGTATGTTTCCTTTAAATAAAGTTCAAAAATTAGCAAAACAGCTATAATGGTCAAGTAATAATGGTGGTCCTTTTTTTTTGGAGCTCAGGGGTGATATCAGTTGAAGCATGAAGGAATTTTCTAAAGTGATGGAAATGTTTTATATCCTGATTTTTGGTAGTTCATATATATGTAAAATATTATAAACCTGTACACTTTAGATCTGTGCATTCTTTGAGTACAAATTATAGTTCAATTTTTTAAAATAGCCTTATTTTAAAAATAAGTAATTAATGGGGAAGAGTGGTACCTGCCTGTAATCCCAGGTACTTGGGAGACTAAGGCAGGAGGATCATAAATTTGAAACTCTGCAAGGCCCCCAGCCCCAAATAATTGAAAGGGCTGGGGATATAGCTTCATGGTAGAGTGCCACTGGGTTCAATCCCCAGTACTGCAGTAAGTAACTAAGTAAGTAAGTAAGTAAATAAATCGATAAATAGAAGTGAAAGCATTTTTTCCAGATTATTTTTAACCCAGGATTGGTTGGAACCACATCTAAATATTTTTTTAGGTCTCTAAGAGGTTAAGTATTTTCTCCCATATTTTTGCATTTCTCTACTTCTTTTTTTACCACAGTGATAGTCCAGGACATATCACATTTTACAAGTGACATCAGTTCTTTCCTGATCACGATCTGTTTGAAGCAGTGAATGTGATTGGTGGGTGCATTCGGTCTTTATCACAGATACAAAGCCTTGCTCACCATGATGGATGGGCGTGTGCATGTGTGTGTGTGTGTGTGTGTGTGTTATTGGTTGTGGGATTGGTCTTGTCTGAGAACACTGTCTTATAGTTTGTGGGATGGCACGTTGGCATCTCAGGCAACATTGATGGCTGAAATCTCAAAGAATATAGCAGGAATCTGCCATCTAAGGCTTAGCAAGCGCAGAACACTTCTTTATCCTAATTGCTATAAATGGAAAGACCCTCAGTATTGAGCTTCTCTGAGAGCTGCATCACACTGGGGCGGGAGGAGAGAGCCCATTTCCATAGAGATGTACCCTGTTTCTATGGAGACTCCAGCTAGGCTTTCAGGGGCTGGTGGGATAGTACCAGTGGATGCTGCCAATCCCTGGGTCATTATGAGGAGCCTGCTACTTCAGGGGAGGTGGCAGGGTATCAGCCTATGGGGTCGGGACTAGGCTCTGTGAAGCTGTGTCAGGCCTGATTTCTAAGCAAGGTACTTGGCAATAGAAACCTCAGAAAACGTCCCACCCCCCACCATGCCATGGACCACCAGAGAGCCCAGGTGTGTCTCTGGAAGTCAGGCTTGGGTTTGAGCATGGACATCAATGATTGCAGAGTATCAACAATAGGGGACCAATAATCTTTCTCAGGTTAGTGCAGACTGAAAACATGGACATCTGGAGGGAGATAGACTGGGTTTTAGAAAATCATAAGATCTCTAGGTCTAGAACACGCAGATAGACCCACTCATGTAATTGTGCGTGTGAGTCCAAGGAGCAGGGGTCTATAACTGTGAAACCTGGTTCTCCAGGTTTTAGACACACCTGTTAAGTTCAAAAGAGTGATCTGAGTGCTAAAACAAGATCAAAATGAAGTGGTCTGTATCTGAAGACGTGCTGTGTTGAAGGTGGGAGAAAATATCTGAAGCCCTCATGGAGAAGGATATGGAGAACTTTAAAGTCCTAGTTGAAGAGGACACGGTATAGACAACAAATCAGTTTGGGCAGGCTGGCTAGCTGGTGGGATCACTCAGGAAAACAGGAATATGTGAGGAATAGCAGATGTAGAGGAGGCTTTGGTGGATTTGATTTGAGTAATGTTGAATGTGAGTTATCTGTGGGATAATCACGTGGAAATGCCCTTCACAGACACCCTAGAACTGCAGGTGTGGATTTGGGAGTCATTGTCATGAAGGCAACTGTTACAGCAAAGGGTGAATATAAAATACCCCAGGAGAATAGAGAAAGTATAGAAGGAAATAGAAAAAGTATGGATTCTTGTGATACTTGGTTTTCACGAAAATTGTAGTAAAAGTTTATCCAGAAATGACTAAAAACACCACACTATCTAGTTCAGTTGTAGGTATCACTTTTTCTAAATAATTTCCCTAAACAAGAGGTTACCTTATTAGCATTGATTTACAATAAATCAACTTTGAAATGGAGCTGGAAGCTACATGTACTTGACATTTCTTACGTTCTCTGTTTTCTCTATCAACTACCTGGATGAACTTAAAGTCATTTAGAAATAAGTGACATGTACTTTCTTTTAACTCCCCGTATCAAAAAGATCAATATGACAATCTTTTTTATATGTAAATATCTAGATGTTTTCAGAAAAATAAATAAAATTCCACATAGAAGGCATTTCCAGCAGATTTTACTATGAGAAATTGGTACATGATCTGTAGATGTGTAAAAGGTAAAACTAAAAGTAAATGTTCAGGGATTTAAAAATACAATCTCTGAAGTTGTGCATACTGCTATTGTAAAGGTCTTAAATATAAAGGTCAGTTCAGGAGGGACAGTTTCATAGGGCATTAAAAAAATCTCCCAATGTATGTTTATATAATTTTATCTACATATAAGTTTTTCCTTGGTTTTACTGGCTAATTTCTTGTAGGTCACGGGTGTGGGGTAGGGTGAAAGCTGATACCCAAACAATTTTTCTTATCCTCTATGCTCTTTATCAATGTAGGGCATTAGATTGAATCATCATCCTGGTCACCATTAGAATCCATTATTAACAATCATAACTCATGAATGACACTTTGTGACACAATATGTACTTGCTCCTTAGAATTTATATAATGCAGCATAGGGATTAGATCAACTTAATACTAAACCCTCTGCTCTGCAATAATAATAACCATAATCATCTAGGGCATATTTCATAGAAAAATAATTTGAGTGTGAGTCTTCTTAGATTGCTTCAATACACATAAGTGCCTGACTTTAAAAACCTTGTTTTATGTAGTTTAAAAGTGGCATGTTTTCTGTAAAAATTAGATTGAATTTCGGATAATCCATTCTATCAAAACTCAGTGAATTTCTTTGAAAAGATGAATTTTTACATACCTGAATCTAATCAGGATTTTTCAAATTGAGTAACGAATAGAAACACACATTAGATAAAAATAGCTAACACTTCTTAAATGCGTATAAGACTTTTCCATGCATTAACTTATTTGGTTTACACAATAACTTATAAGATAAACTATTATCCCCATTTTACAGAAAAAAGAATTGAAATTAACTCACAATATATTAATGCAAGTAGGGAAACATCAATGAATCCCTTTAATTCGCATAATGTACATTAATTTGTACATTTAATATGTATTAACAATTATGATTTAAGAAACAAAAAAGAAATTGACTCAGAAAATTTATCATGTAATAACTATTATTTGTAGTGATACTTTGTTACCTGATGATAATACCATATATTAGTAAACTGTCTTATTATCTTCAATGCCCAGATATTCTTGTCTTTGGTTCTAATAATTCATTGCACATGATTAATAGGCCAACACAGCTTTCATTAAAATTCCAAATCTCAGTGCCTTAAAAAGCATAAAGTAATTAAATTTCAATAGAAATTCGGTGCTTCAGTTAAGCATAACTAATTTTAAAATCTAAATGTAAACAAAATAAAATAAATAAGTCTAGAGTCTTAATAGAAGAAATTTTTTTTTTTGCTTTGGCAATAAATGAAATGTTTTGCTGACTAACCTTAGGGATTCATTTTCTCAAACCAAAAAAAAAAAAAAAAAATGGGCCTGACCAAAACGAGGAAGAATGGTGTGATCATGAAAACCCTTATGCACATCAGGGAAACAATGATTCTTATTTGATCTCAATAGCACAAGCAATGATTAAAATTTTTAAATCCAATTTTCATGTTGCCCAGTAAACTGCTTAAAACACACACACACACACACACACACACACACACACACAGTACAAGGTCAATTTATTCAGAAAAAATATCTGAATGATTTCAGGTGCTTGTGGCAATGTGAATTTATTACTGTGAAACCTATGAGCTATCTGGCCTGGCCCAGAGTTGTCCTCATATCCTTCCATGTGATGTGTGTGCTTCGAGCCGAGGGAAAGATTAGAGGTCATTGTGCAGAACAGTTGGCCTCAGTCAGTGAGTTCCAAGTGTTCCCAGTGATGCTGGTCCAAGGACACACTTTGGGGGAGGCTGGGCTCTTTCACCTAACATGCAGGAATGCCCTTACCCCTAACTGGTAGGTATAAAATCTTAACAAATTAACCAGGAAAAAGTCTCCCTCCTGTCTTAGAGATTCAGCACTAAATTCTGCATTTAACATCTCTTTCAGTCCTGTTTTTTTGGGGGGCCGGGGTGTAGGGGGGGCAGTTACCGGAGATTGAACACAGGGACTTGACCACTGAGCCACATCCCCAGCCCTATTTTATATTTTATTTAAAGACAGGGTCTCACTGACTTTTTTGGTGCCTTGTTTTTGCTGAGGCTGTCTTTGAACTGACTATCCTCCTGCCTCAGCCTCCTCAGCTGTTGGGTTTCAGGCGTGCACCACTGTGCCAGCTCTTTCAGTTCTTTTTATTTCACCTGTGCTTCTTCTAGCATAAATAGGAAAGGGAAGACAAATTATTACCTCTTAATATATGTCAGAGCCTTCTAGTTATAAAATTCTTCAAAATAAAAAATTCTCTTTTCCATTTAGGATTTTAAAATTTCTTTTCTTGGTAGTGGTTAGTTTCAATTCAAACCAATTTTGTTCCTATACAGGGTCTAATTGAGTCCTAAGCCAAATCTACTAAGAAACCCAAAGAGGATAAGATCTGATCCCTGTCCTGCTGCGCCGCTCCCCTGACTCAGGCAATGGCAAGGCCCTACTGAGGTGGATGGAGCAAAGCATCCATCCTCTGGAAGAGTGCAGTATGTTTCTAGGAATGGGCTGATTAGTTTTTGTATTCCTTTAATAAGTATAGTTTTTATTTCGCATATGACCATTAAGTATAAAGGAAAAATCATGACTTTCTCAATTAATGCAACTACTTCTAAAGCAGAGATCTGTTTGCTGTAAATGCAATGATTTAGCTGTGGAGTGTAAATTGTTAATGTCTAAAGAAAAACTCCCTGTATTCCTGTCAAGGAAGTTTTTCAGAAATTAAATTAAAATCTAGAGAAGGAAAATTAATGTTAAGAAGATAGATAAGTTCTTAGTACTGGGTAACTTGTTCTTGTTCCTGTGCACAATGGTTTGTGCTCTTACTTTTGTTTGATTACAAGTAATAACAAATCAACTACTTGCTGTAACCATGGCACCGGTTCCAGTCAGTAAGTCAAGAAAGAATAGTCAAGGTATAGGCCAATAGTTTGGGACATATTTAACTATTATTAAAAGTTAACTAAGCAGAAACAGCTCAAATCAAAACTCGAACCAAAAGTACAAATGCTTGCTTATGCATAAGCCAAGATACATTCTTCTATTCTAATTGTAGCTACTTAATATTTTGTTTTGTTTGAATAATTATTCCTGTTTTGAAACTACAAAGTACTGTAAGCCTGCCAAAATAAAAAGTATATATGATCAACTTAACAAGTAAAGATTGGGATCAACACCTTCACTTTGGTGTCTGTGTTGTTTCTCTACCCCCTCTTTCGCCGACACCTCACCATCCGTTTGTCTCTTGAGACCCTGTGTTGGAGCTGGTCTTTGAAACTGTCCTTCAACCAACTTACAATCTAATGAGAAAATGAACTCAATATGTGCAGGAGACTTGGTAACAATTCTATGTAATCTACAAATTATGATTATTTTCCCTTAGTGTTTCCTTGGGAAGCTCTGGGAATGGAGCACTTAATACTTGTCAAAGCCCCTCATTCCATCTTGAATATGCGCTCCTCCAGGTCCTAGTTGGGCCTTTCAATTGTGTTCTAAACACTAGGGCAACACCTTATGTAAATGTGCACTCAGTAAAGGTTTGAAGAATGAAGAAGGTCTGTCAAGTACATCCATGGAGAAGAGTTTTTAAAAGATTCTTTAAAGACGGTACTGTGTGGGACCTAAAGGACCTAACAGAAACTTGACAGAGGCGAGAGGACATTTCTGTTCAGTGGTTCTGGTGCAGATATCTTGCTGAGAAAAATAAAGCCTCTGTGGGCATAAGTGAGGCAGCATAGCCCAGCGACTTCTGAGGAACTCAGTGTCTCCTGTCTCCTAAACATATCCCTTATAGAGACCATTGGCTCATTTCCCACAGAACAAGCAGCTCTGCATCTTTCTTTCCCAATCAGTCATCTCAAAGTCAGGTGACCGAGAATGAAGTCACTTAAGAGTGACCCCAAAATATAATATTTCTAAAGGAGGGGGGTTGTGTATGAATTAGATTACTCACAAGCTTCAGGGATTTATTACAGTTAATAAATTGCTTGCAACTTCCCTCCCCAAGCATCCATGTGTTGTAAGATAAAGATGAAAACCCCTAGTTAGGGAATGAATACGTTTCTAAACATAACTTCTTCTACAATAATGATTTTTATTTAAACACATATTTTGGTAAGTCTATTGTTATGCTATATTGTATCATAATGGGAATGTGTCCCTATACTTTCTCCCTAAACATTATTCCTTTCTTTCCTGCTCTTCAAAAGCAGAGGATTAACACTTAGCATTATCTATTGTTTACCATAAGTAATTTTCCACACACATCATCACACTTATGGAATTTAGGCATCCCAGGGTTTCTGGTTATGTTTTGGGTTTTCTTCCAGTACTGGAGGCATCATGCTAAATCCCTCAGGTTTTGTGATAACCTCTGAAGTTATTTCTACTCTGGCAATACAAGTAGTATTGTGGAAACTTAGACACACATAGAAAAGGTGCTACGATAGGTCATTACATAAATGCCATTAAAATGGTAATGAAAATATGTACAATATTCTGTAATATGTTTTTAGGGTGTAGGTATAGCCTGATTCTAGGATAGTGTTATTGAAAATTGTGATGGGAAATAAACTACTTACCAGCAACTCTCACAGAGAGGTGTAGATTTCTGATTTTTGTGTGGCCCTTGCTGCTCTCCATACTAGCACCTGGCTGCAAAGAAAGCTCTTGTTGGTCTCAATTCACCTAAATGAAAAGAGTCAGATCCAAAAGGCGTAAATGGTATTACTTCATTAAAAATATTCGCAGAAACTCGAGGGTATACATGGGTCTTTCCACATGTGAAGGAGAAACACAAAAATGGTGTTTATTTAAAACTTAGAATCAAGATCCATTAGGAAAATGCAAGTCAAAGTCACATTGCACATAGCACTTCACATTCACTAGTGTTGGCTAGGGCTGCAATATTGGAGGAAAGGAGATTGACTGCTTTGGGTATAGGCTTTTTTTGGAGAGAAAGTAATAAAAGTATTCTGAAATACCAGTGGATTAGAGAACCCAGGTGAGGTCACAATGTGTCACATACTTAGCACAGTGTGCTTCCCCTGGTTGGAGGGGCACCACAGTGGTCATGAGACACTGTGTATGGAGAGAGCACTCTTGTAATTACTGCTGAAGAGTTCACATATTTCTACAAATAAGACATTTCCTAGAATAAAACCATCATCTAGTTCTAATCTCATTATAGAGTCTGTCTCCCAGCCAGCTTCCTCAGGGCACTCTGGACCTCATGGCTTCTCAGCCTGTGAATGATGGACTTCAACATGGGGGTCACCACACAGAAGAGCACTGAGACCAGGGTGTCCGTGTCCAGCCTTCTCTGGGCCTGTCATAGTGGAAGTTGGCTGTTCCATAGAAGACCACCACGACAGTGAGGGGGGATGCACAGGTAGAGAAGGCCTTCCTCCTGCCATGAGCAGAGGGAATCCCCAGGATGGCCGCCATGATGAGTGCGTAGGAGCCTGCAGTGAAGAGGCAGGGGCTCAGGCCCATGGTGGCACTGACAACGTGGAGCGCAGACTCGTTGACAGAGGTCTCTGAGAAGGAGAGCTTCAGGAGCAATGGGGTGTCACAGAGAAAGTGGCTAATCTGGTGGGGCCCACACAGAGTGAGTGTGATGGCCAGCACCGTGTGTGTGACCAAATTCACCAGCCCACACATCCATGACCCAGTCACCAGGCTAACACAGACCTTCACACTTATGATGACTGGGTACTGAGGAGGACGGCAGGTGGCCACACAGCAGTCATACTGGCCACACAGCCGGTAAGACGCCTTCTGTGCCAGCACTTGTCACCAAGAAGAAGATCTGGGAAAAAATGCCCTCATAAGAAATGGCCTTCTTCTCCCAGAAGAAGTTCACCAGCAGTACTGGGAGGGTGGTGTTTGTGTAGCAGACGTCCAGAAGCTCAAATTTCTGAGGAAAAAGTACATTGAAGTGTGGAGAGAAGGACTGACCCTGGTGGCCACTATTATGAGCATGTTTTCCATTAGAGTGGTCAGGTAAATGACCAGAAAGAGCAGGAAGAACCAGCCCTGTAGGTTGGAGTGGTTGGAAAATCCCAAAAAGATGAATTCAGTGACAAATGATTGATTTCTCATTTCCAATGTTGTCATAGCTACAAAACAGAGAAAAAGAGACCATGACGAGAATGGACTGAGAGCACCCCAAACAGGCTTGTTAATCTGCAGCAACATGGAAAATAATATCCAATGAAAAGCAGCCTTGAGACTGATAACCTGTGTGACTGGTCTCAACGAATCAGACCCATGGAGCCGCACACATTTGCAGGGGTGATGGTGGCTGGGAGTAACCAGAGAATTGGTAGAAGCCAACAGAAAGCCATTTGACCTCATTATGGTGTGAAGTGTTTTCTCACTGTCTCAGTAATCTCTGTCTCCTGTTGTCGTTTTATGTAAACATAGGATTTTTGGAGAAGTTCATTTTCATTGCAAATGTTAAGAAAAAAATTTACAAAGCAGAGTCATCATCTGCAGAAGCAGTCGGTGTTGCCTTCAGTGTTTTCCAAAGTAGAGTTTTTCCCATTTTACATCAATCTTGATCTCTGTGTTCGGAAAGGCAGAAGTTAACTATTCCTGTACAATGCTGAAATTATCAGGGCCAGAGCAAAATAGAGGAAAGAAGTTGATAAAGTGGGGTTGGACTGGGTATCTTAAGTGTACAGGGAAGATCAGTGGAGTACAAGGAGAATAAGAGGGCGGAGAGGTTTGGGAAGAGAGGAAATGTGAAAAGTCTTTACGCAGATCATGTTATGTGCACATGGAAGTCTAAAACAGGGGACTGCACCTGTATGTATATGTAGAAAGCACCAGTCAGAAATTAACAGATAAATGACCCAAAGAAAGATCAGTAGAGAAAGGACAATGGGGCCGGGAAGGGGAGGGAAATGGGGGGTGGGGACTGAATGGAGCAAATCAGATTCTATGCACGTAGGATCTTTTTCAAATCAACCCAAATTCTATGTATAACTATTATGCTCTAAAAAAAATTTAAGAAGATGACATGATCCTATCAGCAAAGAATGAGATTTGAATTCTTCTTGACCTATTTGTATACCTTTAATTTCTTTCTTTTGTCCAATGGCTCTGGCAATTTCAAGGATGAAGTTGAATAGAAGTGATGAAAGAGGGGGCACCCTGTCTGCTTCCAGTTTTTAGAGTGAATGCTTTCAAACTTTCTCCACTTAGAATGATGCTGCCTTGTGTTTAGCATAGATAGCTTTTACAATGCTTTTACAAAGTTCCTTCTGTCCCTAGTGTTTCTACTGTTTTGACAGGTAGGGGTGCTATATTTTGTTAAATGTTTTTTCTGCATCTATTGAGATGATCAATAAACTTACATCTCTCGTAAATAAACTTAATCTCTCCCCTTTGGCTAAACATTCAGATCATCTCCAGTCCTATAAATATTTTAATGAACATTTTCCTACATAAACATATGTGACCATTTCGAATTATCTCTTCAGAATTAAATTTAAATCTGACATAAAAGAATTTGTTGTGCAGTTTCTATTTAAAACTAGCTCATGGGAGAAATTATATTAAGTGAAATAAGCCAGACACATAAAGAGAAATAGCAGCTTTTCACTTCTTTGTGGAAGCTAAAAAGTTGATCTCAGAGAAGTAGGGAGTAGAGCGGTGGTTATTGGAGCCTGGGAGAGAATCACAAAAATCATTGTGAGTATTATTTCTCAAAGACGCATGTGAAGGACTGCCTGCAACATGCCCTCTGAGTGTGGTCTTTAAAAAAAAATAAGAGTGGACTTCTAAAAGGGTCCTCAAAAAATCTCTCTTCTCTCCTCAGTGGGCAGCAGTAGGTCCATGGGTCTGGCTGCCTAGGAGCTAGCTGTGGTGTGCAAATGGGCAGGACCAGGATGGCTGGAGAATCTCGATAATCACTAGTAGCCCGCATTCTAGGTGAGGGCAGGCTGGAAACAGGCCATCCAGAAGGAAATGGCTTGAGCTCTGAAGATGACAGAATCTGTGGATTTAGGAAACGGTTGTGGGTCCAATCCACTCATAACACCTACTCCCTGGGTCAGTCCACGGTTGCCACAGTTACCACAGGCCTGACGAGAACAACCCGGAGGGGAGATGCACTCTGGTCTCCTGGCTTGGAGGTTTGGTCTGGGGCCAGCTGACCCATTGCTACCGGCCTGAGATGAGGTGAGACGCTGAGGTGGAAGGAAACAAGGGGGGAAGCGTCCCTAGCTCATGGCAGCCAGAAGGTTGGGGCGGGGGAGGGGACGAGAGGAGACAGTTCCCAGGGGACAAGATGTGATTTCACAGGGCATGTCCCTAGCCACTCTTCACCTGCCCACACTCCTCTCAGTACAGTGGGCCTTTCAGATAATTAACCCACAAAATGGATGGATCAACAGATTATGTCACAAGTCTCACAGTCTAATCATTTCACCTTTGAACACTGCTTCTGTGGCTGACCCTGAGCTTTTGGTGGGGGGATACCTCATTTCTAAGCCATAATAGTGTCTACAGTACATATGATTTGGTTAGAATACCTTCATGTAGTCAGGGAGAATAACCGGGTGGCAAAACAAGATTAAAAGGAAATATCTGGTAACTGAAGATGTAACATTTGGAGCTTGGGGAAAAGCTCTGAAGAGGAGCCCTGGGTGGAGCACTTTAAAGTCCTGGTGACGAGGACACAAGAGCACACCTGGTCTGTGGGGTAGCTGAGTGGGAGTGGGATCACTCATTAAAACATAAAAAAAAATGAGAAGGAGCATGTCTGGGGAGAGGAAAAGAGAAAAAGAGGTTGGGCCTGGAGTCTGGGTACCTGCGGGGTCTCCCCAAGATGATTCCAGGAGGCAGCGGGACAGGATCCCAGGAGATAGGCAATGGAGTCATGGCTTAGAGTGACTTTGGAAGTCACAGGTGCTCATAAAGCCAAAAGAGAGCAGGGTGAGTAGAGAGAGCCTGATGGACTGTGCAGAAAAGAAGGTGTCCAGAAGGAGGCTCACAAGATATCAGCAATCATTCTGCAACACACTGTCAAACCTCTGCTCTCTGTAGCAGGCCTTCTGTAACGCAGTCTAAAACCTCTGCTCCCTATAACAGTCCTTCTGCACACCAGTCTTTATCCTCTGTTCCCTGCAACAATCCTTCTCCACCCCAGTCTCCACATTCTACTCTCTGAAACACTCCTTCTGCAACCCAGTCTCGAACATCTGCTCTCTGCAACAGTCCTTCTGCACCTCAGTCTGAAAACTCTGCTCTCTGCAACAATCATTCTGCACCCCAGTCTCCAACCTCTGCTCTCTGTAACACTCCTTCTGCACATCAGTCTCCAAACTCTGCTCTCTATAATATCCTTCTGCACCCCAGTCTTATAACTCTGCTCTCCTTAATAGGCCTTCTTCACCAGAGTCTCCAAACTCTGCTCTCTGCAATGATCCTTCTGCACCCCAAGATCCAACATCTGCTCTCTGCAACAGTACTTCTGCACCTGAGTCTTAAAACGCTGCTCTCTGCAACAATCCTTCTGCACCCCAGTCTTAAACCTCTGCTCTTGTAACACTTCTTCTGCACCTCTGTGTCCAAAATAATCTCTGTAAGATCCTTCTGCAACCCAGTCTCGAAACTGTGCTATCTGCAACAGTCCTTCTATACCCCAGTCTCCAACCTCTTCTCTCTGCTACTGTCCTTCTGTACCCCAGTCTCTAACCTCTTCTCTCTGCAACCTTTCTTCTGCAACCCAGTCTCCAACCCGTTCTCTCTTAAACTATCCTACTGCACCCCGGTCTCCAAATTCTGCTCTCTGTAGCGATCCTTCTGCACCTGAGTCTCCAACCTCTGCTCTCTGAAATGATCCTTCTGCATTCCAGTCTCTTACATCTGCTCTCTCCAATGGTCCTTCTGCACCCCAGTCTCCAAACTCTGCTCTCTGTAACAGTCCTTCTGTACGGCAGTCTCCAACCTCTTCTCTCTATAACGGTCCTTCTGCACCCCAATTGCCAAACTCTGCTCTCTGTAACAGTCCTTCTAAGCCTCAGTCTGAAACTTCTGCTCAATGCAAAAATCCTTCTAAACCCCAGTCTCCAAACTGTGCTATCTGTAACAATCCTTCTGCACCCCAGTCCCCCATATCTGCTCTCTCTAACAGGTCTTCTGCAACCCAGTCTCCAAACTCTGCTCTCTGTAACAGACCTTATGCACCTCAGTCTCCAAGCTCTGCTCTCTACAACGATAATTCTTCACCTCAGTCTTCAACCTCTGCTCTCTGCAACAGTCCTTCTGTACCCCAATCTCCAAAAGCTGCTCTCTATAACAATCCTTCTGCAACTCAGTCTCCAACCTCTGCTCCCTGCAACGGTTCTTCAGCACCCCAGTCTCCACACTCTGTTCTCTGTAACAGTCCTTCTGCACCCCACTCTCCAATCTCTGCTCTCTGCAACATTCTTTCTGCACCCCAGTCTCCAACCTCTGCTCTCTGCTACAGTACTTTTGCAACCCAGTCTCCAACATCTGCTCTCTGTACCAGTTCTTTTGCACCTCAATCTCCAACCTCTGCTCTCTGCAGCAGTTCTTTTACACCTCAGTAACCATAATCTGCTATGTGTAACGATCCTTCTGCACCTTAGTTTCCAACCTCTGCTCTCTGAAACGATTCTTCTGCACCCCAGTCTCCAACCTCTGATCTCTGTATCAGTCCTTCTGCACCACAGTCTCCAAACTTTGCTCTCTGCCAAAGTCCTTATGCACCCAAGTCTTCAAACTCTGCTGTCTGCAACATTTCCTCTGCACCCCAGTCTCCAACCTGTGCTCTCTGTAACAGTCCTTCTGCACCCCAGTCTACAATATCTGCTCTCTGCAATGATACTTCTTCTATCCAGTCTCCAAACTCTTCTCTCTGTAAAAGTCCTTTTGTATCGCAGTCTCCAAACTCTTCTCTTTGTAACGGTCCATCTGCTCCCCAATTGCCAACCTCTGTTTTCTGTAACAGTCCTTCTGCACACCAGTCTCCAAACTCTTCTCTCTGCAATGATCTTTCTACACCTCAGTCTCCAAGCTCTGCTCTCGGCAAAAGTCCTTCTGCACCTCAGTCTCCATTCTTTGCTCTCTGTAATTGTCCTTCTGCACCCCAGTCTCCAATCTCTGCTCTCTGTAACAATTCTTCTGCACCTCTGTCTCCAACGTCTGCTCTCTGTATCAGTCCTAGTGCACCCCAGTCTTTAATATCTGCTCTCTGAAATGGTCCTTCTGCACCACAGTCTCCAACCACTTCTCTCTATAATGCTCCTTCTGCACCCCAATTTCCAAACTCTGCTCTCTTTAACAGTCCTTCTAAGACTCAGTCTGAAACTTTTGCTCTCTGCAACAATCCTTTTAAACAGCAGTCTCCAAACAGTGCTATCTGTAACAATCCTTCTGCACCCCAGTCTCCAACATCTGCTCTCTGTAACAGGTTCTCTCCAACCCTGTCTCCAAACTCTGGTCTCTGTAACAGGCCTTCTCCACCCCATTCTTTAAACTCTGCTCTCTGCAAAAGTCCTTCTACACCCCAGTCTCCAAACTCTGCTCTCTGCAACAATCCTTCTGCAACCCAGTCTCTAACGTCTGCTCTCTGTAAGATCCTTCTGCACCCCGTTCTCCAAACTTTGCTCTCTGTAACAGTCATTCTGCACCTCAGTCTCCAACCTCATATCTCTGCAATGGCGCTTGTGTACCTCAGTATCCAACCTTTGTTCTCTGCAGCTGTCATTCTGCACCCCAGGCTACAAACTATGCTCTCTGTAACAGTCCTTCTGCACCCCAGTCTCCAAACTCTACATTCTGTATCAGTTATTCTGCACCCCAGTCTAAAACCTCTGCTCTCTGTAACAGTCATTCTGAACCTCAGTCTCCAACCTCTGCTCTCTGCAACAGTCCATCTGCACCCCAGGCTCCAACCTCTGGTCTCTGCAAACGTCTTATTATACCCCAGTATCCAACATCTGCTCTCAGCAAAGATCTCTCTGCAACCCAGTCTCCAACGTCTGCTCTCTGCAACAGTCCTTCTACACCCCAGTCTCCAACCTCTGCTCTCTGCTACAGTCCTTCTGCACCCCAGTCTCCAACCTCTGCTCTCTGCAACATTTCTTCTGCAACCCAGTATCCAAACTGTGCTTTCTTAAACTATCCTACTGCACCCCGGTCTCCAAATTCTGCTCTCTGTAGCGATCCTTCTGCACCTCAGTCTCCAACCTCTGTTATCTGCAACGATTCTTCTGCATCCCAGTATCCCACATCTGCTCTCTGCAATGGTCTTTCTGCACCCCAGTCTCCAAACTCTGCTCTCTGTAACAGTCCGTCTGTATGACAGTCTCCAACCTTTTCTCTCTATAACGGTCCTTCTGCACCCCAATTTCCAAACTCTGCTCTCTGTAACAGTCCTTCTAAGCATCAGTATGAAAGTTCTTCTCTCTGCAAAATTCCTTCTAAACCCAAGTCTCCAAACTGTGCTATCTGTAACAATCCTTCTGCACCCCAGTCCCCAACATTTGCTCTCTGTAACAGGTTTTCTGCTACCCAGTCTCCAAACTCTGCTATCTGTAACAGGCCTTCTGAACCCCAGTCTCCAACCTCTGCTCTCTGCAAAAGTCTTTCTACACCCCAGTCTTCAACCTCTGCTCTCTGCAACAATCCTTCTGCATCCCAGTCTCCAACGTCTGCTCTCTGTATGATCTTTCCGCACCTCGTTCTCCAAACTTTGCTCTCTGTAACAGTCATTCTGCACCTCAGTCTCCAACCTCATCTCTCTGCAACGGCCCTTGTGCACCCCAGTATCCAACCTCTGTTCTCTGCAACTGTCATTCTACACCCCAGGCTACAAACTCTGCTCTCTTTAACAGTCCTTCTGCACCCCAGTCTCCAAACTCTACTTTCCGTATCAGTTATACTGCACCCCAGTCTAAAACCTCTTCTCTCTGTAACAGTCCTTCTGCACCTCAGTCTCCAACCTCTGCTCTCTGCTACAGTCTTTCTGCACCCAAGTCTACAACCTCTGCTCTCTTCAACATTTCTTCTGCACCCCAATCTCCAACTTGTGCTCTCCGAAACTATCCTACTGCACCCCAGTCTCCAAATTCTGCTCTCTGTAGAGATCCTTCTGCACTTCAGTCTCCAACATGTGATCTCTGCAACAATCCTTCTGCATCCCATTCTCCAACCTCTGCTCTCTGCAACAGTTCTTCTGCACCCCAGTCTCCAAGCTCTACTCTCTGTAACAGTCCTTCTGTGCATCAGTGTCCAACCTCTGCTCTCTGTAAGGATTCTTCTGCACCTCATGTCCAAACTCTGCTCTCTGTA
The DNA here is from genome assembly GCF_052094955.1 of Ictidomys tridecemlineatus. Taxonomy (NCBI): domain Eukaryota; kingdom Metazoa; phylum Chordata; class Mammalia; order Rodentia; family Sciuridae; genus Ictidomys; species Ictidomys tridecemlineatus. The sequence continues at coordinate 57,380 of NW_027522639.1, forward strand.
ACAGGCCTTCTGCATCACAGTCTCCAAACTCTGCTTTCTGTAACAGTACTTCTGAACCCCAATCTCCAATCTCTGCTCTCTGTAACAGTCCTTCTGCACCCCAGTCTCCATCCTCTGCTCTCTGTAAGAATCTTTTGACACAACTGTCTCGAACCTCTCCTCTCTGTAAAAGTTCTTCTGCACCTCGGTATCCAACCTCTCCAATCTGTAATGGTCCTACTGCACCCCAGTCTCCATCCTCTGCTCTCTGTATCAGTCCTTCTGCACACAAGTATTCAAACTCTGCTCTGTGCAACATTTCTTCTGCACCCCAGTCTCCAACCTGTGCTCTCTGTGAAAGTCCTTCTGCACCCCAGTCTCCCACATCTGCTTTCTGAAACAATCCTATTGCACCTCTGTCTCCAACGTGTGCTCTCTGTAACTCTCCTTCACACCACAGTCTCCAAACTCTGCTCACTATAACAGTCCTTCTGTACCGCAGTCTCCAACGTCTTCTCTCTTTAATGGTACTTCTTCACCGCAATTGCCAACCTCTGTTTTCTGCAACAGTCCTTCTGCACCTCAAACTCCAACCTCTGCTCTCTGTAACAGTCCTACTAAGCCACAGTCTGAAACCCCTGCTCTCTGAAACAATCTTTCTAAACCCCAGTCTTCAAACTGTGCTATCTGTAACAATCCTTCTGCACCCCAGTCTCAAACATCTGCTCTCTGTAACAGGTCTTCTGCAACTCAGTTTCCAAAGTCTGCTCTTTGTAACAGGCCTTCTGCACCACAGTCTCCAACCTCTGCTCTCTGAAATGATTCTTCTGCAACTCAGTCTCCAACCTCTGCTCTCTGCAACAGTCCTTCTGCACCCCAGTCTCCAAACTCTGCTCTCTGTGAGATCCTTCTCCACCCCATTCTCCAAACTTTGCTCTCTGTAACAGTCATTCTGCACCTCAGTCTCCAACCTCATCTCTCTGCAACGGCCCTTCTGCACCCCAGTATTCAACCTCTGTTCTCTGCAGCAGTCCTTCTGCACCGCAGGCTACAATGTCTGCTCTCTGTTACAATCCTTCTGCACCCCAGTCTCCAAACTCTACTTTCCGTATCAGTTATTCTGCACCCCAGTCTGAAACCTTTGCTCTCTGTATCAGTTTTTCTAAACCTCAGTCGCCAAACTCTGTTCTCCGCAAAAGTCCTTCTGCACCGCAGTCTCAAACTTCTGCTCTGCGCAAAAGTCTTTCTACACACCAGTCTCCAACCTCTGCTCTCTGCAACAATCCTTCTGCACCCCAGTCTCCATCCTCTGCTCTCTGTAAGAATCCTTTTGCACCCCAGTCTCCAACTTCTCCTCTTTGTAAAAGTCCTTCTGCACATCAGTCTCAAAGTTCTGCAATCTGTAACAGTCCTTCTGCACCCCAGTCTCAAACTTCTGCACTCAGAAATGATCTTTCTGAACCTCAGTCTCCAAACTTTGCTCTCTTTCATAGTCCTTATGCACACCAGTCTCCAACATCTGCTCTCTGCAACAATCCTTCTTCTTCTCAGGATCCAACCTCTGCTCTCTGCAACGGTCCTTCTACATCCCAGTTTCCAAAATCTTTTCTCTGTAGCAGTCCTTCTGCACCTAAGTCTCGAAACTCTGCTCTCTGAAACAGTCCTTCTAAACCTCTGTCTCCAACCTCTGCTCTTAGTAACAGTTCTTGTGCACCCCAATCTCCAAACTCTTCTCTCTGTAACACTCCTACTGCACCCCAGTCTCCACCATCTACTCTGTAAAAGTCCTTCTGCCCCTCAGTCTCCAACCTCTGCTCTCTGTAAGATCCTTCTGCAACCCATTCTCCAAACGCTGCTCTCTGTAAGAGTCTTCTGCACCCCAGTCTCCAAACTCTGCTCTCTGTAACAGGCCTTCTGCACCCCAGTCTTCAAACTCTGCTCTCCATAACAGGCCTTCTGCACCCAGGTCTTTAACTTCTGTTCTTTATAACAATCTTTCTGCACCCAGTCTCAAAATTTTGCTCTCTACAAAGATCCTTCTGCACGCCAGTGTCCAACCTCTGCTCTCTGTAACAGTCCTGCTGCACCTCGGTCTACAACCTCTGCTCTTTGTAAGATTATTTTACAACCTTGTCTAAAAACTCTGCTCTCTATAGGACTTCTTCTGCACCCTAGTATCCAACCTCTGCTCTCTGTAACAGGCCTTTTGCACCCAAATCTCCCACCTCTACTCTCAGTAACACTCCTTTTGCACCTCAGTCTCCAACTTCTGCTCTCTGCAAGAGTGCTTTTGCACCTCAGTCTCCAAACTCAGCTCTCTGTAACACTCCTTCTGCACCCCAGTCTGAAACTCTGCTGTCTGCAAAGATACTTCTGCACACCAGTCTCCAACATCTGCCCTCTGCAACAGTCCTTCTGCAACCCTGTCTCCGACCTCTACTCTCTACAACAGTCGTATTGCATCTCAGTCTGAAAACTCTGTTATCTGCAACGATCCTTCTGCACCCTAGTCTTCAAACTCTGCCCTCTGTAATACTCTCGTTGCACCTCATTCTCGAAACTCTGCTCTCTGTAAGATCTTGCTGCAACCCTGACTACAAACTCTGCTTACTGTAACAGTCGTTCTACACCCCAGTCTCCAAACTCTACTCTCTGCAACAGTCTTCTGCACCCCAGGCTCCATTTTCTGTTCTCTGTAACAATCCTTTTTCACCTCAGTTACCAAAATCTGATCTCTGCAATGGTCCTTCTGCACCACAGTCTCCAACATCTGCTCTCTGTAACAATCTTTCTGCACCCCAGTCTCCAGACACTACTCTCTACTACAATCCTTTTGCATACCAGTGTCCAACCTCTGCTCTCTGCAAAAGTCCTTCTGCAACCCAGTCTCCAACATTTGCTCCCTGCAACAGAACTTCTGCACCTAAGTCTGACAACTCTGCTCTCTGCAACGATTATTCTGCACCCCAGTCTCCAAACTCTGCTTTCTGTAATAGTCTTTCTGCACATCAGTCTCCAACCTCTGCTCTCTGTAAGATTCTTCTGCACCCCAGTTTCCAAATTCCGCTCTCTGTATTATTCCTTCTGCTCCCCAGTCTCCAAACTCTACTCTCTGTAACAGTCCTTCTGCTCCACAGTCTCCAAACTCTGCTCTCTGTAAGAGTCCTTCGTTCCCGCAGACTCCAACCTCTGCTACCTGTAAGGGTTTTTCTGCACCCCAGTCTACAACCTCTGCTCTCTGTAATAATCCTTCTGCACCCCAGTCTCCAACCTCTGCTCTCTACAATGATCCTTTTGCACCCCAGTCTCCAACATGTGCTCTCTGCAAAAGTCTTTCTGCACCCCAGTCTTCAACATCTGCAGTCTGCAACAGTCTACCTGAAGCTCAGTGTGAAAACTCTGCTCTCTACAATGATCCTTGTTCACCCCAGTCTCCCAAATCTGCTTTCTTTTTTTTTTTTGTTGTTGTTGTTTTATTTTATTTTTTTTTTGAGTCCTGGAGATTGGACATTACAAATGCCACATTCCCCACTGGAATCTGCCTCCAGCACTAATATTTCTCTAATTTTATGATTAGATGTGGGTTTAACATCTTTTGTTCAGAAGATACTGTGAATAGATATGGTAGGAGAATAATAAATGCTTGTCATCTTGTCTTAAAGTCATCAAAAATGGTTATTTCTTTTTTTTTCTTCTTTTTTTTTTATTGGTTGTTCAAAACATTACAGAGCTCAAGACATATCATCTTTCATACAATCGACTCAATTGGGTTTTGAACTCCCCAAATACATAATACAGACTCACTTCTGTTACATACTCACATTTTTACATAATGGCATATTAGTGACTGTTGTATTCTGCTACCTTTCCTATCCCCTACTATCCCCCCTCCCCTCCCCTCCCCTCCCAACATCCCTCTCTACCTCCTCTGCTGTTATTCAATTCTCACCCCTTTTTTCCCCCCACCCCCTTGCCCCTCATAACCTCTTATTATTTTGTGTATCACTGAAGGTCTCCTACCATTTCCATATGTTTTCCCTTCTCTCTTCCTTTCTCTCCCCCCATTCGTCTTAGTTTACTGTTAGTCTTTTCCTCATGCTCTTCCTTCCTGTTCTATTCTTAGTGGCTCTCTTTATATCAAAGAAGACATTTGACATTTGTTTTTTAGGGCTTGGCTAGCTTCACTTAGCATAATCTGCTCTAATGCCATCCATTTCCCTGCAAATTCTATGATTTTGTCGTTTCTTAGTGCTGCATAATACTCCATTGTGTATAGCTGCCACAATTTTTTTATCCACTCATCTATTGAAGGGCATCTAGGTTGGTTCCACAGTCTAGCTATTGTGAATTGTGCTGCTATAATCATTGATGTGGCCGTATCCGTATAGTGTGCTCTTTTAAGGTCCTCAGGGAATAGTCCAAGAAGGGCAATAGCTGGGTCAAATGGTGGATCCATTCCCAGCTTTCCCAGGAATCTCCATACTGCTTTCCAAATTGGCCTCACCATTTTGCAGTCCCACCAGCAGTGAACAAGTGTGCCCTTTTCCCCACATCCTCGCCAACACTTATTGTTGTTTGACTTCATAATGGCTGCCAATCTTACAGGAGTGAAATGGTATCTTAGGGTGGTTTTGATTTGCATTTCTCTGATTGCTAGAGATGTTGAGCATTTTCTCATGTGCTTGTGGATTGATTGTATGTCCTCCTCTGAGAAGTGTCTGTTCAGGTCCTTGGCCCATTTGTTGATTGGATTATTTGTTATCTTATTGTTTAATTTTTTGAGTTCTTTGTACATTCTGGATATTAGGGCTCTGTCTGAGGTGTGAGGGGTAAAAATTTGTTCCCAGGATGTAGGCTCTCTATTTACCTCTTTTACTGTTTCTCTTGCTGAGAAAAAACTTTTTAGTTTAAGTAGGTCCCATTTGTTTATTCATGTCATTAACTCTTGGGCTACGGGCGTCCTATTAAGGAATTTGGAGCCCGACCCCACAATATGTAGATCGTAGCCAACTTTTCCTTCTATCAGACGCAGTGTCTCTGTTTTTATATCTAGCTCCTTGATCCATTTTGAGTTAACTTTTGTGGCTGGCGAGAGAAAGGGATTTAATTTCATTTTGTTGCATATGGATTTCCAATTTTCCCAGCACCATTTGTTGAAGATGCTATCCTTCCTCCATTGCATGTTTTTAGCCCCTTTATCAAATATAAGATAGTTGTAACTTTGTGGATTAGTCTCTGTGTCCTCTATTCTGTACCATTGGTCCACCTGCCTGTTTTGGTACCAGTACCATGCTGTTTTTGTTACTATTGCTTTGTAGTACAGTTTGAGCTCTGGTATCGCTATACCTCCAGATTCACACTTCCTGCTTAGAATTGCTTTTGCTATTCTGGGTCTTTTGTTTTTCCATATGAATTTCATGATTGCTTTATCTATTTCTACAAGAAATGTCTTTGGGATTCTGATTGGCATCGCATTAAACCTGTAGAGAACTTTGGGTAATATCGCCATTTTGATGATGTTAGTTCTGCCTATCCATGAACAGGGTACATTTTTCCATCTTCTGAGATCTTCTTCTATCTCTCTCTTTAAGGTTCTGTAGTTTTCATTGTATAAATCTTTCACCTCTTTTGTTAGGTTGATTCCCAAGTATCTTATTTTCTTTGAGGATATTGTGAATGGAGTGGTTTCCCTTATTTCCATTTCAGAGGTTTTGTTGCTAATATACAGGAATGCCTTTGATTTGTGCGTGTTGATTTTATATCCTGCCACTTTGCTGAATTCATTTATTAACTCTAGCAGCTTCTTTGTAGATCCTTTTGGGTCTGTTAAGTAAATTATCATGTCATCTGCAAATAGCGATAATTTAATTTCTTCTTTTCCTATTTTTATGCCTTTAATTTCTTTTGTCTGTCTAATTGCTCTGGCTAGTACTTCGAGAACTAAATTGAATAGAAGTGGTGATAGAGGACATCCCTGTCTTGTTCCAGATTTTAGAGGGAATGCCTTCAGTTTTTCTCCGTTTAGGATGATGCTAGCCTGAGGTTTAGCATATATAGCTTTTACAATGTTGAGGTAAGTTCCTGATATCCCTAGTTTTTCTAATGTTTTGAACATAAAGGGATGTTGTATTTTGTCAAATGCTTTTTCTGCATCTATCGAGATGATCATATGGTTCTGGTCTTTAAGCATATTGATGTGGTGAATAGCATGTATTGATTTCCGTATATTGAACCAGCCTTGCATCCCAGGGATGAATCCTACTTGATCATGGTGCACAAGTTTTCTGATATGTTTTTGTATTCGATTCGCCAGAATTTTATTGAGAATTTTTGCATCCAAGTTCATTAGAGATATTGGTCTGTAGTTTTCTTTCTTTGAAGTGTCTTTGTCTGGTTTTGGGATCAGGGTGATGTTGGCCTCATAGAATGAATTTGGAAGAGCTCCTTCTTTTTCTATTTCTTGAAATAGTTTGAAAAGTATTGGTATTAGTTCTTCTTTGAAGGTTTTGTAGAACTCCCCTGTATACCCATTAGGTCCAGGGCTTTTCTTGGTTGGTAGACTTTGGATGGCTTCTTCTATTTCTTCCTTTGTTATTGGTCTGTTTAAATTGTGTGTGTCTTCCTGTCTCAATCTGGGCAAATCATATGCCTTAAGAAATTTATCGATATCCTCGCTATCTTCTATTTTATTAGAATATAGGGTTTCAAAATACTTTCTAATTATCTTCTGTATTTCTGTAGTGTCTGTTGTGATATTGCCTTTTTCATCCCGTATATTAGTAATTTGAGTTCTCTCTCTTCTTCTTTTTGTTAGCATAGCTAAGGGCTTGTCTATCTTATTTATTTTTTCAAAGAACCAACTTTTAGTTTTATCAATTTTTTCAATGGTTTTTTTTGTTTCAATTTCGTTTATTTCTGCTCTAATTTTAATTATTTCTTGTCTTCTACTACAATTGCTGTTGTTTTGTTCTTCCTTTTCTAGGTTTTTGAGGTGTAGTGTGAGTTCATTTATTTGTTGGTTTTTTCTTTTTTTGATGAAAGAACTCCACGATATGAATTTCCCTCTTAAAACTGCTTTCATTGTGTCCCATAGATTCCGGTATGTTGTGTCTGTATTATCATTTGACTCTAAGAATTTTTTTTATCTCTTCCTTTATGTCTTCTGTAACCCATTGATCATTCAATAACATATTGTTCATTTTCCATGTGGTGTAGGATTTTTCCTTCCTTTTTTTATCATTGATTTCCAATTTCATTCCATTATGGTCAGATATGGTGCATGGTATTATCTCCACACTTTTATATTTACTAAGATTTGCCTTATGGCATAATATATGGTCTATTTTTGAGTAGGATCCATGTGCTGCTGAGAAGAACGTGTATCCACTTGATGATGGTTGGTATATTCTATATATGTCAGTTAGGTCTAGGTTATTGATTGTGCTGTTGAGTTCTATAGTTTCTTTATTCAGCTTTTGTCTAGAGGATCTGTCTAATGGCGAGAGCGGTGTGTTGAAGTCATCCGTAATTATTGTGTTATGGTCTATTTGACTCTTGAACTTGAGGAGCGTTTGTTTTATGTAGATTGCAGCTCCATTGTTTGGTGCATACAAATTGATAATTGTTATGTCTTGTTGGTGGATGGTCCCTTTTAACAGTATATAGTGTCCTTCTTTATCCTTCTTAATTAACTTAGGTTTGAAGTTGATTTTATTTGATATGAGTATGGCCACTCCTGCTTGCTTCTGAGGGCCATATGAGTGGTATGATTTTTCCCAACCTTTTACCTTCAGCCTGTGTATGTCTTTTCCTATCATATGAGTCTCCTGAAGGCAGCATATTGTTGGATTTGTTTTTTTGATCCAGGTTGCTAGCCTATGTCTCTTGATTGGTGAGTTTAGGCCATTAACATTTAAAGTTACAATTGAGATATGATTTGTACTTCCAGTCATGCTTCTTTATTTATTTATTTTAGTTTGGCTAGTTTTACTTTTTTGGTTATTTTCCTCCTCCTTTACTGAGATACCTCTTGTTGTTAGTTTTGGGCACTATTTTTCAATTCCTCTTCTTGTAGTATATTGCTCAGAATGCTTTGCAGTGCTGGTTTTCTTGCTGCAAATTCTTTTAGCTTTTGTTTATCGTGAAAGATTTTAATTTCGTTGTCAAATCTGAAGCTCAATTTTGCTGGATACAGTATTCTTGGTTGAAATCCATTATTTTTCAGCGTTTTTTTGTTTTTTTTTTGGTTTTTTTTTTTTTTTTTTTTTTTTTTTATTGATTGTTCAAAACATTACAGAGCTCAAGACATATCATCTTTCATACATTTGACTCAATTGGGTTTTGTACTCCCCAAATACATAATACAGACTCACTTCTGTTACATACTCACATTTTTACATAATGGCTTATTAGTGACTGTTGTATTCTGCTACCTTTCCTATCCCCTACTATCCCCCCTCCCCTCCCCTCCCCTCCCATCTTCCCTCTCTACCTCCTCTGCTGTTGTTCAATTCTTTCCCCCTTTTTTTTTTTTCCCCCCACCCCCTTGCCCCTCATAACCTCTTATAATTTTGTGTATCACTGAAGGTCTCCTACCATTTCCATATGTTTTCCCTTCTCTCTTGCTTTCTCTCCCCCCATTCGTCTTAGTTTACTGTTAGTCTTTTCCTCATGCTCTTCCTTCCTGTTCTATTCTTAGTGGCTCTCTTTATATCAAAGAAGACATTTGACATTTGTTTTTTAGGGCTTGGCTAGCTTCACTTAGCATAATCTGCTCTAATGCCATCCATTTCCCTGCAAATTCTATGATTTTGTCGTTTCTTAGTGCTGCATAATACTCCATTGTGTATAGCTGCCACAATTTTTTATCCACTCATCTATTGAAGGGCATCTAGGTTGGTTCCACAGTCTAGCTATTGTGAATTGTGCTGCTATAATCATTGATGTGGCCGTATCCGTATAGTGTGCTCTTTTAAGGTCCTCAGGGAATAGTCCAAGAAGGGCAATAGCTGGGTCAAATGGTGGATCCATTCCCAGCTTTCCCAGGAATCTCCATACTGCTTTCCAGATTGGCCTCACCATTTTGCAGTCCCACCAGCAGTGAACAAGTGTGCCCTTTTCCCCACATCCTCGCCAACACTTATTGTTGTTTGACTTCATAATGGCTGCCAATCTTACAGGAGTGAAATGGTATCTTAGGGTGGTTTTGATTTGCATTTCTCTGATTGCTAGAGATGGTGAGCATTTTCTCATGTGCTTGTGGATTGATTGTATGTCCTCCTCTGAGAAGTGTCTGTTCAGGTCCTTGGCCCATTTGTTGATTGGATTATTTGTTATCTTATTGTTTAATTTTTTGAGTTCTTTGTACATTCTGGATATTAGGGCTCTATCTGAGGTGTGAGGGGTAAAAATTTGTTCCCAGGATGTAGGCTCTCTATTTACCTCTTTTACTGTTTCTCTTGCTGAGAAAAAACTTTTAGTTTAAGTAGGTCCCATTTTATTTATTCTTGTCATTAACTCTTGGGCTACGGGCGTTCTATTAAGGAAATTTGGAGCCCGCCCCCACAATATGTAGAATCGTAGCCAACTTTTCCTTCTATCAGACGCAGTGTCTCTGTTTTATATCTAGCTCCTTGATCCATTTTGAGTTAACTTTTGTGGCTGGCGAGAGAAAGGGATTCAATTTCATTTTGTTGCATATGGATTTCCAATTTTCCCAGCACCATTTGTTGAAGATGCTATCCTTCCTCCATTGCATGTTTTTAGCCCCTTTATCAAATATAAGATAGTTGTAACTTTGTGGATTAGTCTCTGTGTCCTCTATTCTGTACCATTGGTCCACCTGCCTGTTTTGGTACCAGTACCATGCTGTTTTTGTTACTATTGCTTTGTAGTACAGTTTGAGCTCTGGTATCGCTATACCTCCAGATTCACACTTCCTGCTTAGAATTGCTTTTGCTATTCTGGGTCTTTTGTTTTTCCATATGAATTTCATGATTGCTTTATCTATTTCTACAAGAAATGTCTTTGGGATTCTGATTGGCATCGCATTAAACCTGTAGAGAACTTTGGGTAATATCGCCATTTTGATGATGTTAGTTCTGCCTATCCATGAACAGGGTACATTTTTCCATCTTCTGAGATCTTCTTCTATCTCTCTCTTTAAGGTTCTGTAGTTTTCATTGTATAAATCTTTCACCTCTTTTGTTAGGTTGATTCCCAAGTATCTTATTTTCTTTGAGGATATTGTGAATGGAGTGTTTTCCTTATTTCCATTTCAGAGGTTTTGTTGCTGATATACAGGAATGCCTTTGATTTGTGCGTGTTGATTTTATATCCTGCCACTTTGCTGAATTCATTTATTAACTCTAGTAGCTTCTTTGTAGATCCTTTTGGGTCTGTTAAGTAGATTATCATGTCATCTGCAAATAGCGATAATTTAATTTCTTCTTTTCCTATTTTTATGCCTTTAATTTCTTTTGTCTGTCTAATTGCTCTGGCTAGTACTTCGAGAACTAAATTGAATAGAAGTGGTGATAGAGACATCCCTGTCTTGTTCCAGATTTTAGAGGGAATGCCTTCAGTTTTTCTCCGTTTAGGATGATGCTAGCCTGAGGTTTAGCATATATAGCTTTTACAATGTTGAGGTAAGTTCCTGATATCCCTAGTTTTTCTAATGTTTTGAACATAAAGGGATGTTGTATTTTGTCAAATGCTTTTTCTGCATCTATCGAGATGATCATATGGTTCTTGTCTTTAAGCCTATTGATGTGGTGATAGCATGTATTGATTTCCGTATATTGAACCAGCCTTGCATCCCAGGGATGAATCCTACTTGATCATGGTGCACAAGTTTTCTGATATGTTTTTGTATTCGATTCGCCAGAATTTTATTGAGAATTTTTGCATCCAAGTTCATTAGAGATATTGGTCTGTAGTTTTCTTTCTTTGAAGTGTCTTTGTCTGGTTTTGGGATCAGGGTGATGTTGGCCTCATAGAATGAATTTGGAAGAGCTCCTTCTTTTTCTATTTCTTGAAATAGTTTGAAAAGTATTGGTATTAGTTCTTCTTTGAAGGTTTTGTAGAACTCCGCTGTATACCCATCAGGTCCAGGGCTTTTCTTGGTTGGTAGTCTTTTGATGGCTTCTTCTATTTCTTCCTTTGTTATTGGTCTGTTTAAACTGTGTGTGTCTTCCTGTCTCAATCTGGGCAAATCATATGCCTTAAGAAATTTATCGATATCCTCGCTATCTTCTATTTTATTAGAATATAGGGTTTCAAAATACTTTCTAATTATCTTCTGTATTTCTGTAGTGTCTGTTGTGATATTGCCTTTTTCATCCCGTATATTAGTAATTTGAGTTTCTCTCTCTTCTTCTTTTTGTTAGCATAGCTAAGGGCTTGTCTATCTTATTTATTTTTTCAAAGAACCAACTTTTAGTTTTATCAATTTTTTCAATGGTTTTTTTTGTTTCAATTTCGTTTATTTCTGCTCTAATTTTAATTATTTCTTGTCTTCTACTACAATTGCTGTTGTTTTGTTCTTCCTTTTCTAGGTTTTTGAGGTGTAGTGTGAGTTCATTTATTTGTTGGTTTTTCTTTTTTGATGAAAGAACTCCAGGATATGAATTTCCCTCTTAAAACTGCTTTCATTGTGTCCCATAGATTCCGGTATGTTGTGTCTGTATTATCATTTGACTCTAAGAATTTTTTTATCTCTTCCTTTATGTCTTCTGTAACCCATTGATCATTCAATAACATATTGTTCATTTTCCATGTGGTGTAGGATTTCTCCTTCCTTTTTTTATCATTGATTTCCAATTTCATTCCATTATGGTCAGATATGGTGCATGGTATTATCTCCACACTTTTATATTTACTAAGATTTGCCTTATGGCATAATATATGGTCTATTTTTGAGTAGGATCCATGTGCTGCTGAGAAGAACGTGTATCCACTTGATGATGGTTGGTATATTCTATATATGTCAGTTAGGTCCTAGGTTATTGATTGTGCTGTTGAGTTCTATAGTTTCTTTATTCAGTTTTTGTCTAGAGGATCTGTCTAATGGCGAGAGCGGTGTGTTGAAGTCACCCGTAATTATTGTGTTATGGTCTATTTGACTCTTGAACTTGAGGAGCGTTTGTTTTATGTAGATTGCAGCTCCATTGTTTGGTGCATACAAATTGATAATTGTTATGTCTTGTTGGTGGATGGTCCCTTTTAACAGTATATAGTGTCCTTCTTTATCCTTCTTAATTAACTTAGGTTTGAAGTTGATTTTATTTGATATGAGTATGGCCACTCCTGCTTGCTTCCGAGGGCCATGTGAGTGGTATGATTTTTCCCAACCTTTTACCTTCAGCCTGTGTATGTCTTTTCCTATCATATGAGTCTCCTGAAGGCAGCATATTGTTGGATTTGTTTTTTTGATCCAGGTTGCTAGCCTATGTCTCTTGATTGGTGAGTTTAGGCCATTAACATTTAAAGTCACAATTGAGATATGATTTGTACTTCCAGTCATGCTTCTTTATTTATTTATTTTAGTTTGGCTAGTTTTACTTTTTTTGGTTATTTTCCTCCTCCTTTACTGAGATACCTCTTGTTGTTAGTTTTGGGCACTATTTTTCAATTCCTCTTCTTGTAGTATATTGCTCAGAATGCTTTGCAGTGCTGGTTTTCTTGCTGCAAATTCTTTTAGCTTTTGTTTATCGTGAAAGATTTTAATTTCGTTGTCAAATCTGAAGCTCAATTTTGCTGGATACAGTATTCTTGGTTGAAATCCATTATTTTTCAGCGTTTGAAATACATTGTTCCAGGATCTTCTCGCTTTCAAAGTCTGTGCTGAGAAATCAGTCGTTAACCTAATTGGTTTACCCCTGAATGTAATCTGTCTCTTTTCTCTGGTAGCTTTTAATATTCTCTCCTTGTCCTGTATGTTGGCTATCTTCATAATTATGTGTCTTGGAGTTGGTCTATTATAGTTTTGAATGTTTGGGGTCCTGTAGGCTTCCAGGATTTGGCAATCCATTCCATCTTTCATCTCTGGGAAGTTTTCTACAATTATTTCATTTAATATGCTGTCCATTCCTTTGGTTTGAATCTCTGTGCCTTCTTCTATCCCGATGACTCTCAAATTTGGTTTTTTAATGACATCCCATATCTCTTGAATAGATTGCTCATGGGATTTAAGCATCTTTTCTGTGTTGACTATACTCTTTTCAAGTTGATAAACCTTGTCTTCATTATCTGATGTTCTGACTTCTACTTGATCAAGTCTATTTGTAATATTCTCGTTTGAGTTTTTAATTTGGTTTATAGTTTCCTGCAATTCTAGGATTATAGTTTGATTCTTTTTTAAGATCTCTATCTCCTGGTAGAGCTCGTTCTTTGCCATTTGAATTTGTTTGTTTAATTCATTTTCAAAATATATTTTTATTGCTTGGACTTGCTGTCTCATGTCTTCTCTAATATTCCTTTCCATTTGAGTTAGGAATGCCTTGAGTTCTTTCCCTATCCCTGCTTCTGATGTTTCTATGTCCTCTTGTAGAATTAAGTTGTCTTGCATTGTTTGTACTCCTTTTTTCCCTTGTTTTCTCATGCTGTCCCCGTTGCTTTCCAGCTCTATTTGATTGTCGTGTTTCTGTTCTCTTCTATAGATTTGTTTTGGTTCTGTTTTACTCTGATGCCTCTCCTTAGTGTTGTTAAACTATGCCTGCTGACGTGGATTCCACTGTGAAGGAAGATCCGACGTCCCAGCTCCAGTGACGACACTACTTTGCTATGACTGGCCCCAGTTCCTTGCCTGGGTGTCCTGATGAGGTGGTGTGACTGCACTGTCTCTGTTTGATTTCAGCTCCCAGTCGCGGCAGGCAGGCGGTCTCTAGCCGCCCAGTATCACAGGCCGCGGGCGGGTGATCGGTCACCTGTGGCCGGGTGTTCTCCTACCACCCAGCTATGCGGGCAGTGGGTGAACTGTCGCCGGCGGGCCTGCAATTTCCAGCTGCCCAGTCTTGAGGGCCTTGCCTCTAGCTTCCTGGTTTCTCCTGCTAGCCTTCTGTAGCCGCAGGGCAGGCCGCATGAATCAGTGGGCCTGGATCTCCGGGGTCCCACAGTTGGCAATTGGGATCCCAGGCACTCTGTCCTTTAGATTTTCCTGCTTGCCCCACCCCCAGCTCTAGCCAGACAGGTTTCCTTTTGGCTGCAGATGGGTGGGGGGGTTGCAGGTCAGGTGCCTCTAGTTCCCCCCTAGTCTTTATGCAGGCTCACTCTGATTCTCCCTCCCCCGGCAAGCCTAGGAGAGAGTTTATGCGAGTTCCCGATGTATGGGGGATGGGCTGAGTGCCACACACCTGTTTTGTTGTTGAGATCTGTCGGAGAATGGGTGGATATATCAGCTGCTCAAGATGCTGACTGCTGATTCCCTTGGTGGAGTGTCCGCTGCGGGGGATGGGACTGTACCGCTTCCTTCCCCGTCTAAACTCCCGTACTCAGCCCGGGGGGTCAGTGCGGGCTTGGCTGGTGGGATTCCACCTGGTCGCAGCCGAGCCTCTCCCTGCTTGCTAATTAATGGCTTCCCTGGGGCGCCACGCCTTCTGTAGCCGCAGGGCAGGCCGCAGGAATCAGTGGGCCTGGATCTCCGGGGTCCCACAGTTGGCAATTGGGATCCCAGGCACTCTGTTCTTTGGATTTTCCTGCTTGCCCCACCCCCAGCTCTAGCCAGACAGGTTTCCTTTTGGCTGCAGATGGGTAGGGGGGGTTGCAGGTCAGGTGCCTCTAGTTCCCCCCTAGTCTTTATGCAGGCTCACTCTGATTCTCCCTCCCCCGGCAAGCCTAGGAGAGAGTTTATGCGAGTTCCCGATGTATGGGGGATGGGCTGAGTGCCACACACCTGTTTTGTTGTTGAGATCTGTCGGAGAATGGGTGGATATATCAGCTGCTCAAGATGCTGACTGCTGATTCCCTTGGTGGAGTGTCCGCTGCGGGGGATGGGACTGTACCGCTTCCTTCCCCGTCTAAACTCCCGTACTCAGCCCGGGGGGTCAGTGCGGGCTTGGCTGGTGGGATTCCACCTGGTCGCAGCCGAGCCTCTCCCTGCTTGCTAATTAATGGCTTCCCTGGGGCGCCACGCCTTCTGTAGCCGCAGGGCAGACCGCAGGAATCAGTGGGCCTGGATCTCCGGGGTCCCACAGTTGGCAATTGGGATCCCAGGCACTCTGTCCTTTGGATTTTCCTGCTTGCCCCACCCCCAGCTCTAGCCAGACAGGTTTCCTTTTGGCTGCAGATGGGTGGGGGGGTTGCAGGTCAGGTGCCTCTAGTTCCCCCCTAGTCTTTATGCAGGCTCACTATGATTCTCCCTCCCCCGGCAAGCCTAGGAGAGAGTTTATGCGAGTTCCCGATGTATGGGGGATGGGCTGAGTGCCACACACCTGTTTTGTTGTTGAGATCTGTCGGAGAATGGGTGGATATATCAGCTGCTCAAGATGCTGACTGCTGATTCCCTTGGTGGAGTGTCCGCTGCGGGGGATGGGACTGTACCGCTTCCTTCCCCGTCTAAACTCCCGTACTCAGCCCGGGGGGTCAGTGCGAGCTTGGCTGGTGGGATTCCACCTGGTCGCAGCCGAGCCTCTCCCTGCTTGCTAATTAATGGCTTCCCTGGGGCGCCACGCCTTCTGTAGCCGCAGGGCAGGCCGCAGGAATCAGTGGGCCTGGATCTCCGGGGTCCCACAGTTGGCAATTGGGATCCCAGGCACTCTGTCCTTTGGATTTTCCTGCTTGCCCCACCCCCAGCTCTAGCCAGACAGGTTTCCTTTTGGCTGCAGATGGGTAGGGGGGGTTGCAGGTCAGGTGCCTCTAGTTCCCCCCTAGTCTTTATGCAGGCTCACTCTGATTCTCCCTCCCCCGGCAAGCCTAGGAGAGAGTTTATGCGAGTTCCCGATGTATGGGGGATGGGCTGAGTGCCACACACCTGTTTTGTTGTTGAGATCTGTCGGAGAATGGGTGGATATATCAGCTGCTCAAGATGCTGACTGCTGATTCCCTTGGTGGAGTGTCCGCTGCGGGGGATGGGACTGTACCGCTTCCTTCCCCGTCTAAACTCCCGTACTCAGCCCGGGGGGTCAGTGCGGGCTTGGCTGGTGGGATTCCACCTGGTCGCAGCCGAGCCTCTCCCTGCTTGCTAATTAATGGCTTCCCTGGGGCGCCACGCCTTCTGTAGCCGCAGGGCAGGCCGCAGGAATCAGTGGGCCTGGATCTCCGGGGTCCCACAGTTGGCAATTGGGATCCCAGGCACTCTGTTCTTTGGATTTTCCTGCTTGCCCCACCCCCAGCTCTAGCCAGACAGGTTTCCTTTTGGCTGCAGATGGGTAGAGGGGGTTGCAGGTCAGGTGCCTCTAGTTCCCCCCTAGTCTTTATGCAGGCTCACTCTGATTCTCCCCATTTTTCAGCGTTTGAAATACATTGTTCCAGGATCTTCTCGCTTTCAAAGTCTGTGCTGGGAAATCAGTTGTTAACCTAATTGGTTTACCCCTGAATGTAATCTGTCTCTTTTCTCTGGTAGCTTTTAATATTCTCTCCTTGTCCTGTATGTTGGCTATCTTCATAATTATGTGTCTTGGAGTTGGTCTATTATAGTTTTGAATGTTTGGGGTCCTGTAGGCTTCCAGGATTTGGCAATCCATTCCATCTTTCATCTCTGGGAAGTTTTCTACAATTATTTCATTTAATATGCTGTCCATTCCTTTGGTTTGAATCTCTGTGCCTTCTTCTATCCCGATGACTCTCAAATTTGGTTTCTTAATGACATCCCATATCTCTTGAATAGATTGCTCATGGGATTTAAGCATCTTTTCTGTGTTGACTATACTCTTTTCAAGTTGATAAACCTTGTCTTCATTATCTGATGTTCTGACTTCTACTTGATCAAGTCTATTTGTAATATTCTCGTTTGAGTTTTTAATTTGGTTTATAGTCTCCTGCAATTCTAGGATTATAGTTTGATTCTTTTTTAAGATCTCTATCTCCTGGTAGAGCTCGTTCTTTGCCATTTGAATTTGTTTGTTTAATTCATGTTCAAAATATATTTTTATTGCTTGGACTTGCTGTCTCATGTCTTCTCTAATATTCCTTTCCATTTGAGTTAGGTATGCCTTGAGTTCTTTCCCTATCCCTGCTTCTGATGTTTCTATGTCCTCTTGTAGAATTAAGTTGTCTTGCATTGTTTGTACTCCTTTTTTCCCTTGTTTTCTCATGTTGTCCACGTTGCTTTCCAGCTCTATTTGATTTTCGTGTTTCTACTCTCTTCTATAGATTTGTTTTGGTTCTGTATTACTCTGATGCCTCTCCTTAGTGTTGTTAAATTATGCCTGCTGACGTGGATTCCACTGTGAAGGAAGATCCGACGTCCGAGCTCCAGTGACGACACTACTTTGCTATGACCGGCCCCAGTTCCTTGCCTGGGTATCCTGATGAGGTGGTGTGACTGGACTGTCTCTGTTTGATTTCAGCTCCCAGTCGCGGCAGGCAGGCGGTCTCTAGCCGCCCAGTATCACAGGCCGAGGGCGGGTGATCGGTCACCTGCGGCCGGGTGTTCTCCTACCGCCCAGCTATGCGGGCAGTGGGTGAACTGTCGCCGGCGGGCCTGCAATTTCCGGCTGCCCAGTCTCGAGGGCCTTGCCTCTAGCCTCCTGGTTTCTCCTGCTAGCCTTCTGTAGCAGCAGGGCAGGCCGCACGAATCAGTGGGCCTGTATCTCCGGGGTCCCACAGTTGGCGATTGGGATCCCAGGCACTCTGTCCTTTGGATTTTTCCTGCTTGCCCCTCCCCCAGCTCTAGCTAGACAGGTTTCCTTTTGGCTGCAGATGGGTAGGGGGGGTTGCAGGTCAGGTGCCTCTAGTTCCCCCCTAGTCTTTATGCAGGCTCACTCTGATTCTCCCTCCCCCGGCAAGCCTAGGAGAGAATTTATGCGAGTTCCCGATGTATGGGGGATGGGCTGAGTGCCACACACCTGTTTTGTTGTTGAGATCTGTCGGAGAATGGCAGCGGATATATCAGCTGTTCAAGATGCTGACTGCTGATTCCCTTGGTGGAGTGTCCGATGTGGGGGATGGGACTGTACCGCTTCCTTCCCCGTCTAAACTCCCGTACTCAGCCCGGGGGTCAGTGCGGGCTTGGCTGGTGGGATTCCACCTGATCGCAGCCGAGCCTCTCCCTGCTTGCTAATTAATGGCTTCCCTGGGGCGCCACGCCTTCTGTAGCCGCAGGGCAGGCTGCACGAATCAGTGGGCCTGGATCTCCGGGGTCCCACAATTGGCAATTGGGATCCCAGGCACTCTGTCCTTTGGATTTTCCTGCTTGCCCCTCCCCCAGCTCTAGCTAGACAGGTTTCCTTTTGGCTGCAGATGGGTAGGGGGGGTTGCAGGTCAGGTGCCTCTAGTTCCCCCCTAGTCTTTATGCAGGCTCACTCTGATTCTCCCTCCCCCGGCAAGCCTAGGAGAGAATTTATGCGAGTTCCCGATGTATGGGGGATGGGCTGAGTGCCACACACCTGTTTTGTTGTTGAGATCTGTCGGAGAATGGCGGCGGATATATCAGCTGTTCAAGATGCTGACTGCTGATTCCCTTGGTGGAGTGTCCGATCCCAAATCTGCTTTCTGTAACAGTTCTTCTGCACTTCAGTGTCCAAAATCTGCTCTCTGTAACAGTGCTTCTTCACACCAGCCTCCAACCTCTACGCTCTGTAAGATCCATTCGCACACCAGTTTCCAAATCTGTTCTCTGTAACAGTCCTTCTGCTCCCCAGTCTCCAACGTCTGCTCTCTGTAACAGTCCTTCTGCTCCTTAGTCTCCAAATTCTGCTCTCTGTAACAGTCCTTATGTACCACGGTCCTCAACCTCTGCTGTCTGCAACGATCCTTCTGCACCCCAGTCTCCAACCTCTCCTTTCTGTATCATTCCTTCTGCACCACAGTTTCCAACCTCCTCTCTCTGTAACATTCCTTCTGCACCTCTGTCTCCAACCTCTGCTCTCTGCAACAGTTCTTCTGCACTCCAGTCTCCAACTTATGCTCTCTGCAACAGTTCGACTGCACCCCAGACTCCAAGGTCTGCACTCTGTAACAGTCCTTCTCCACACCAGTCTCCAAACTCTGCTCTCTGTAACAGTCCTCCGGTAGTGCGGTCTCCAAAACCTTTTCTCTGTAAAGCTCTTTCGGCTCCCCAGTGTTCAACCTCTGCTTTCTGTATAAGTCCTTCTGCACCCCAGTCTCAAAAATCATCTCTCTTTAAAACTTCTTCTGCACCTCAGTCTCCAAACTCTGCTCTCTGCAACAGTCCTTCTGCACCCAAGTCTCAAACCCCTGCTTTCTGCAACAGTCCTTCTGCACCCCAGTCTCCAAACTCTGCTATCTGCAACAATCCTTCTGCACCCCAGTCTCCAAACTCTGCTATCTGCAACAATCCTTCTGCACCCCAGTCTCCAAACTCTGCTCTCTGTAACAGTTTTTCTGCACCTCAGTCTCCAAACACTGCTATCTACAATGGTCTTTCTGAACCTCAGTCTCTAAACTCTACTCTCTGTAACACTCCTTCTGAACCTCAGTCTCCAACATATTCTCTCTGTAAGATTCTTCTGCAACCCAGTATGTTAACTCTGCCCTCTGGAACAGTCCTTCTGCACTCCTTATCCAACCTCTGTTCTCTGTAACAGTTCTTCTGCACGCCGGTCTCAAAACTCTGCTCACTACAACGATCCTTCTGCACGCCAGTCTCCAACCTCTGCTCTCCGCAACAGTCCTTCTGCACCCCAGTCTACAATATCTGCTCTCTGCAACAGTCCTACTGCACCTAAGTCTGAAAAATCTGTTCTCTGCAACGATCATTCTGCACCAGAGTCTCCAACCTCTTCTCTCTATAACAGTCCTGCTGTAACACAGTCTCCAAAATCTTCTCTCTGTAAGATCTTTCTGAAACCCTATCTCGAAACTCTGCTGTTTGTAACAGTCCTTCTGCACCCCAGTTTCCAACCTCTGCTCTGTGTAACAAGCCTTTTGCACTCCATTCTCCAAACTCTGCTGTCTGCAACAGTCCTTCTGCACCGGAGTCTCCAAACTCTGCTTTCTGTATCAGTCCATTTGCACCCCAATCTCCAACCTCTGCTCTCTGTAACAGTCCTTCTGCACCTCAGTCTACAAACTCTGCTCTCTTCAACAGTCCTTCTGCAACCCAGTCTCCAATATCTGCTCTCCACAACAGTCCTTCTGCACAAAAGTCTAAAAACTCTGCCTCTGTAACAGTCCTACTGAAAGGCAGTCACCAACCTCTACTCTCTGCAACAGTTTTTCTGTATACAAATCTCAAACCTGTGCTCTCCGCCACAGTTCTTCTACACCCCATGTCAAGCCTCTGCTCTCTGCAACAGTCCCTCTGCAACCAAGTCTCCAACCTCCGCTCTCTATAACGATCCTTCTGGACCACATTCTCCAAACTCTACTCTTTGTGAAAGTACTTCTGCACCCTTTCTCCAAACTCTGCTGTCCGTATCAGGCCTTCTGCACCCCAGTCTCCAACCTCTGCTCTCTACAACGATCCTTCTGCACCCCAGTTTCCAACTTCTGCTCTCTGCAACAGTCCTTCGGCACCCCAGTCTCCAACATGTGCTCTCTGCAACGATCCTTCTGCACCCTAGTCTCCAACCTCTGCTCTCTGTAACAGTCCAGCTGCACCTCAGTCTCCAAACTCTGCTCTCTGTAAGATCCATCTGAACCCCAGTCTCCAAACTCTACTCTCTGTAACAGTCCTTCTGCACCCCAGTCTCCAAACTCTGCTTTCTCTAACAGTCCTTCTGCAACTCAGTCTCCAACCTCTGCTCTGTGTAACAGTCCTTCTGCACCCCAGGTTCTAAAATCTGCTCTCTTGAACGATCCTTCTGGAACCCAGTCTCTAATGTCCGCTTTTTGCAACAGTCCTTCTGCACCACAGTCTCCAACCTCTGCTCTCTGTCAGATCTTTTTGCACTCCAGTTTTCAAACTCTGCTCTCTGTAACATTCCTTCTCCACCCCAGTCTCCAAACTCTGTCCTCTGCAACCGTTTTTCTGCTCCCCAGAATCCGACATCTGCTCTCTGTAACAGTCCTTCTGTACCAGAGTCTCCAACCTCTGCTCTTGTAACGATCCTTCTACACCCCAGTCTCCATCTCAGCTTTCTGTATCAGTCTGTCTAAACCCCAGTGTCCAACCTCTGTTCTCTGTATCTATCCTTCTGCACCTTAGTCTCCAACCTGTGCTCTATGTAAGAGTTTTTCTGCACCCCAGTCTCCATCCTCTGCTCTCGGTAACAGACCTATACATCAGTCTCCAAACTCTGCTCTCTGTAATGCTTTTTCTGAAGCCCAATTTTGAAACTCTGCTTTCTGTAACAGTCCTTCTGCACCTGAGTCTTCAAACTCTCCTGTCTGTAACATTCCTTATACACCTCAATCCCCAAACTCTGCTCTCTGTAACAGTCCACCTGCAATTCAGTCTCCAACCTCTGCTCTCTGTAAGATTCTTCAGCAACCCGGTTTCCAAACCCTGCTCTGTATAACAGTCTTCTGCACCCCAGTCTCCAACGTCTCCTCTCTGTAACTGGCCTTCTGCACGCCAGTCTCCAAACTCTGCTCTCTGCAACGATACTTCTGCACCCCAGTCTCCAAACTCTGCTCTCTGCAATGATCCTACTGCACCCCAGTCTCCAAACTCTGGTCTTGTAATGGTCCTTCTGAACCCCAATTTCCGACCTCTGCTTTCTGTAACAGTCCTTTTGCACCTCAGTCTCCAAACTCTGCTTTCTGTAACAGTCTTTCTACACCTCAGTCTCCAACCTCTGCTCTCTGTAACAGTCCTTCTGCACCTCAGTCTGACACCTCTGCTCTCAGCACAATCCTTCTGCACGCCAGTCTCAAAACACTGCTCTCTGTAACAGTCCACCTGCACCTCAGACTCCAACCTCTCCTCTTTATAACAGGCCTTCTGCAAGAGAGTCTCCAAACTCTTTTCTCTGTAGCAGGCCTTCTGCACCCCAATCTTCAAAATCTGCTCTCTGCAATGATCCAACTGCACCCCACTCTCTAACTTCTGATTTCTGCAACACTCCATCTGAACCTCAGTCTCCAAATTGTGCTCTCTGTAAGATGCTTCTGCACTCTAGTCTCCAACCTCTGCTCTCTGTAACAATCCTGCTGCAACTTGGTCTACAAACTCTGCTCTCTGTAAGATTCTTGAGCAACCTTGTCTAAAAACTCTGCTCTCTGTAACAGTTCTTCTGCACCCCAGTCTCCAACTTCGGCTCTCGGCAACAGTCCTTTTGCACCTCAGTCTCCAAACTCTGCTCTCAGCAACGATCCTTCTGCACCCCAGTCCTCCAAACTCTGCTCTCTCTAACAGTCCTTCTGCACCTCAGTCTTCAACCTCTGCTCTCTACAAAAGTCCTTCTACACCCCATTCTCTAACCTCTGTTCTCCGCAACAGTCCTTATAAACCACAATCTCCAACATCCACTCTCTGCAACAGTCCTTCTGCACCCTAGTCTCCAACATATGCTCTTTGTAACGGTCCTTCTGTACTGCAGTCTCCAAACTCTGCTCTCTCTAGCGGTCCTTTTGCACCCCAGTCTCCAACCTCTGCTCTCTGTATTAGTACTTCTGCACCCCAGTCTCCAAACTCTGCTCTCTGTAACATTCATTCTGCACCTCAGTCTCCAAATTCTGCTCTCTGTAAGAAGCTTCTGCACCCCTGTATCCAACCTCTGCTCTCTGTAACAGTCCTTCTGCACCTCAGTCTCTTACCTCTGCTCTCTCTAACAGTCCTTGTGCACCTCAGTCTCCCAACTCTGCTCTCTTTAATATCCTTTTGCAACCAAGTCTTTAAACTCTGCATTCTGTAAGAGTTCTTCTGCACAACAGTCTCCAATCTCTTCTCTCTGCATCGATTCTTCTCCACCCCAGTCTCCAACCTCTGATCTCCAGTATCCAAACTCTGCTCTCTGTAACATTCCTTCTCCACCCCATTCTTTAAACTCTGCTTTCTGCAAATGTCCTGCAACACCACAGTCTCCAACCTTTGCTGTCTGCAACAGTTCTTCTGCTCCCCAGTCTCCAACCTCTGCTCTCTGCAACAGTCCTTCTGCACCCAGTCTTCAAACTCTGCTCTCTATAACAATCCTTCTGTACCTCAGTCTCCAAACTCTGTTCTCTGCAACTGTCCTTCTGCACCTCAGTCTCAAACCTCCACTCTCTGTAACAGTCCTTCTGCACTTAACACTCCAACCTCTGTTCTCTTCAACAGTCCTTCTGTACCCCAGTCTCATACCTCTGCTCCCTGTAACAGTCCTTATGTACTGCAGTCTACAACCTCTGCTCTCAGTAACGGTCCTTCTGCACCCAGTCTCCAAACTCTGCTTTCTGTATCTGTCCTTCTGAACCCCAGTCTCAAACCTCTGCTCTCTGTATCTATCCTTCTGCACCTCAGTCTCCAACCTCTGCTATCTGTTATACTTTTTCTATACCGCAGTCTCCAAACTCTGGTCTTTCTTACGGTCCTTTTGCACCCAAATTTACAACCACTTCTTTCTGTAACACTCCTTGTGCACCTCAGTCTCCAACCTCTGCTCTCTGTAACAGTCCATCTGCACCTCAGTCTGACACCTCTGCTCTCTGAAGGATCCTTCTGCACTTTAGTCTCCAACCACTGCTCTCTGTAACAGTCCACCTGCACCTCAGTCTCCAAACTCTGCTCTCTGTAAGATCCTTCAGGAACTCAGTCTCCAAACTCTGCTCTCTATAACAGTCTTTCTGCACCCCAGTCTCCAACCTCTCCTCTCTGTAACAGGCCTTCGGCACGAGAGTCTCAAAAGTCTGCTCTCTGTAGCAGGCCTTCTGCACCCCAGTCTCCAACCTCTGCTCTCTGCAACGATCCTTCTGCACCCCAGTCTCCAACTTCTGCTCTCTGCAATGATTCTACTGCACCCCAGGCTCCAACCTCTTATTACTGCAACAGTCCTTCTGCAACTCAGTCTCCAAATTTTGCTCTCTGTAAGATCCTTCTGCAACCTTGTCTCCAAGCTCGGCTTATTTCAACGATCCTTCTGCACCCCAGTGTCCAACCTCAGCTCTATGTAACAGGATTTTGCACCTGAGTCTCCAACCTCTGCTCTCTGCAACAGTCCTTCTCCACCCCAGTCTCCAACTTCTGCTCTCTCTACGAGTCCTTCTGCACCTCAGTCTCTAACATCTGCTCTCTGCAACATTCCTTCTGCATCCCAGTCTCCATCCTCTGCTCTCTGCAACAGTCCTTCTGCACCCCAGTCTCCAACCTCCGCTCTCTGCAACAGTCCTTCTGCATCCAGTCTCCAAAATCTGCTCTCTATAACAATCCTTCTGCACCTCAGTCTCCAAACTCTTTTCTCTGCAACGGTCCTTCTGCACCTCAGTCTCCAACCTCTACTCTCTGTAATAGTCCTTCTGCACTTCACTCTCCAACCTCTGCTCTCCGAAGGATCATTCTAAAACTCAGTCTCAAACCTCTAGTTTCTGTATCTATCCTTCTGCACCCCAGTCTCCAACTTCTGCTCTCTCTAAGAGTCCATCGGCAACTCAGTCTCCAACATCTACTCTCTGCAACATTCCTTCTGCAGCCCAGTCTTCATCCTCTGCTCTCTTCAATAGTCCTTCTTCACCCCAGTCTCCATCCTCTGCTCTCTGCAACAGTCCTTCTGCACCTCAGTCTCCAAACACTGCTCTCTGTAACAATCCTTCTGCACTTCAGTCTCCAAACTCTGTTTTCTGCAAAGGTCCTTCTGCACCTCAGTCTCCAACCTCTACACTCTGTAACAGTCCTTCTGCACTTCACTCTCCAACCTCTGCTCTCTTTAGGATTCTTCTAAAACCCAGTCTCAAACCTCTGCTCTCTGTGTCTATTATTCTGCACCTCAGTCTCCAACATCTGCACTCTGTTACAGTTTTACTATACCGCAGTCTTTAAACTCTGGTCTCTGTTACGGTCCTTCTGCACCTCAATTTCCAACGACTTCTTTCTGTAACAGTCCTTCTGCACCTCAGTCTCCAAACTCTGCTCTCTGTAACAGTCCTTCTAGACGTCAGTCTCCAACCTCTGCTGTCTGTAACTGTCCTTCTGCACCTCAGTCTGACACCTCTGCTCTCTGCACGATTCTTCTGCACCCCAGTCTCCAACCACTGTTCTCTATATCAGTTGTTTTGAACACCAGTCTTAAAACTCTTCTCTCTGTATCTATATTTCTGCACCTCAGTCTCCAAACTGTGCTCTCTGTAACATTCCTTCTACACCCCAGTCTCTAACCTCTGCTTTCTGTAACAGTTTTTTTTATACTGCAGTCTCCAAACTCTGGTCTTTGTAACAGTCCTTCTGCACCCCAATTTCCAACCTCTGCTTTTTGTAACAGTCCTTCTGCACATCAGTCTCCAAACTCTGCTCTATCTAACAGTACATCTACACATCAGTCTCCAACTTCTGCTCTCTGTAACAGTCCTTCTGCAACTCAGTCTGAAACCTTTTCTCTCTGCATGGTCCTTCTGCACCTCAGTCCACCTGTACCTCAGTCTCCAACCTCTCCTCTCTGTAACAGGCCTTCTGGACGCCAGTCTCCCAAATCTGCTCTCTGTAGCAGGCCTTCTGCACCCCAGTCTCCATAATGTGCTTTCTGCAATGATCCTTCTGCACCCCATTCTCCAACCTCTGATCTCTGCAACAGTCCATCTGCACCTCAGTCTCCAAATTCTGCTCTCTGTAAGATGCTTCTGCACACCTTTATCCAACCTCTGCTCTCTGTATCAGTCATTCTGCACCCGAGTCTCCAACCTCTGCTCTTGAAACAGGACTTTTCCACCCTAGTCTAAAACCTCTGCTCCCTACAACAGTCCTTCTGCACACTAGTTACCAACATCTGCTTTCTGCTACAGTCCTTCTGCACCTCAGTCTTAAAACTCTGCTCAATGCAACGACCCTTCTGCACCCCAATCTCCTACCTCGGCTCTCTGTAACAGTCCGTCTGCACCTCAGTCTCTCAATTCTTCTCTCTGTAAGATCCTTCTGCAACCCAGTCTTTAAACTCTGCACTTTGTACCTGTCTTTCTGCACAACAGTCTCCTACTTTTGCTCTCTGTAACAGGACTTCTGCCTCCCAGTCTCCAAACTCTTGTCTTTGTAACAGGCTTTCTGCACCCCAGTCTCCAACCTCTTCTCTCTGCAATGATTCTTCTCCACCCCAGTCTCCAACATCAGCTGTCTGCAACAGTCGTTTTGAAGCCCAGTCTCCAAACTCTGCTCTCTGTAAGATCCATCTGAACCCCAGTCTCCAACCTATGCTCTCTGTAACAGTCTTTCTACACCCAAATCTTCAAACTCTGCTCTCTGTTACAGTCTTTCTGCACCTCAATCTCTAACCTCTGCTCTCTGTAACAGTCTTTCTGCACCCCAGTCTCTAAAATCTGCTCTCAACAACATTCCTTCTGCACCCTAGTCTTCAACATCTGCTCTCTGCAACAGTCCTTCTGCACCCCAGTCTCCAAACTCTGCTCTCTGCAACGAACCTTCTGGACCCCAGTCTCCAACCTCTGCTCTTTGTATCAATCCTTCTGCACCTCAGTCTTCAACCTTTGCTTTCTATAACAGTCCTTCTGCACCCCAGTCTCCAACCTCTGCTCTCTGTAAGAGTCCTTCTATACCGCAGTCTCCAACCTCTGCTCTCATTAACGGTCCTTCTGAAACCCTAATTTCTAACCTATGCTTTCTGTAACAGTCATTCTGCATGTCAGTCTCTAAACTCTGCTCTCTGTAACAGTCCTTCTACACGTCAGTCTGAAATCTCTGCTCTCCATGATTCTTCTGCACGCCAGTCTCCAACCACTGCTCTCTGTAACAGTCCACCTGCACCTCAGTCTCCAACATCTGCTCTCTGTAAGTTCCTTCAGCAAACTAGTCTCCAAACTCTGCTCTCTGTAACAGTTTTTCTGCAACTAAGTCTCCAACCTCTCCTCTCTGTAACAGGCCTTCTGCACTCCAGTCTCGAAACTCTGCTCTCTATAGAAGGCCTGCTGCATGCCAGTCTCCAAACTTTGCTCTCTATAGCAGGCCTTCTGCACCCTAGTCTCCAAACTCTGCTCTCTGCTATGATCCTTCTACATCCCAATCTCCAACATTTGCTCTCTGCAATGATCCTACTGCCCCCAGTCTCCAAACTCTGATTTCTGCAACAGTCCTTCTGCACCTCAGTCTCTAACTTCTGCTGTATGTAAGATCCTTCTGCACGCGTGTCTCCAAGCTCTGCTATTTGCAACGATCCTTCTGCACCACAGTCTACAATCTCTGTTCTATGTAATAGGACTTCTGCACCTCAGTCTCCAACCTCTGCTCTCTGCAACAGTCCTTTTGCACCCCAGTCTCTAAATTCTGATCTCTGCAACAGTCCTTCTGTACTTCATTCTCCAAACTCTACTCTCTGTGACATTCTTCCTGCACCCCATACTAGAGTCTCTGCTTTATGTATCAGTCCTTCTGCAGTCAAGTCTCTAACTTCTGCTCTAAGTGTCCTTTTGCACCTTAGTCTTCAACTACTGCTCTCGGCAACAGTCCTTCTGAACCCCAGTCTCCAACCTCTGCTCTCTGCATAAGTCCTTCTGCACTTCAGTCTCCACCCTCTGCTCTCTGCAACAGTCCTTCTGCACCCCAGTCTCCAAACTCTGCTCTCTGTAACAATCCTTCTGCACCTCAGTCTTCAAACTCTGTTCTCTGCAACGGTCCTTCTGCACCCCAGTCTCCAACATCTGCTCTCTGCAACAGTCCTTCTACACCCCAGTCTCCAACATCTGGTCTCTGCAACAGTCCTTCTGCACCACAGTCTGAAAACACTGCTGTCTGAAACGAACCTACTGTAGCCCAGTCTCCTACCTCTGCTGTCTGTTACAATCCTTCTGCACCTCAGTCTCCGTCATCTGCTCTCTGTAATATCCATCTGAACCCCAGTCTCCAACATCTGCTCTCTGTAACAGTCCTTCTGCACCTCATTCTCCAACCTCTGCTCTCTGCAAAAGCCTTCTGTACCCCAGTCTGCAAACTATGCTCTCTGCAACGATCTTTCTGGACCCCAGTCTCCAACGTCTGCTCTCTGCAACAGTCCTTCTGCACCACAGTCTCCAACCTCTGCTCTCTGTAAGATCTTTCTGCACTCCAGTTTCCAAACTCTGCTCTTTCTAACATTCCTTCTCCACCCTAGTCGCCAAACTCTGCTTTATACAAGGGTCCTGCGGCATCCCAGTCTCCAAACTCTGTCCTCTGCAAATGTCCTTCTGCTCCCCAGTCTCCATTTTCTCCTCTCTGTAACGGTCCTTCTGCACCCCAGTCTCCAATCTCTGCTTTCTGTATCAGTCCTTCTGCACGCCCGTCTCCAACCTCTGCTCTCTGTGTCTATCCTTCTTCACCTCAGTCTCCAACCTGTACTTTCTGTAACAGTCCTTCTTCACCCAAGTCTCCCAACTCTGCTCTCTGTAACAGTCCTTCTATACCGTAGTCTCCAACCTATGCTCTCTGTAACGGTCCTTCTGCACCCCAATTTACAACCTCTGATTTCTGTAACAGTCTTTCTGCACCTCAGTCTCCAAACTCTGCTCTCCGTAACAGTCCTTCTACACCTCAAACTCCAAACTCTGCTCTCTGTAACAGTTCTTCTGTACCTCACTCTAAAACCTCTTCTCTCCATGATCCTTCTGCACCCCATTCTCCAACCACTGCTCTCTGTAACCGTCCACCTGCACCTTAGTCTCCAACCTCTGCTCTCTGTAATTTTCTTCAGCAACCATTTCTTCAAAATCTGCTCTATGTTCCAGTCCTTCTGCACCCCAGTCTCCAACCTCTCCTCTCTGTAACTGCCTTCTGCACGCCAGTCTCCAAATCTGCTCTCTTTAGCAGGCCTTCTGCACGCAAGTCTCCAACCTCTGCTCTCTGCAACTATCCTTCTGCACCCCAGTTTTTAACCTCTGCTCTCTGCAATGATCCTACTTCACCCCAGTCTCCAACCTCTGATCTCTACAACAGTCCTTCACCTCAGTATTCAAATTCTGCTCTCTGTAAGATTATTCTGCACCGCTGTCTCCAAGCTCTTCTCTCTGTAACAGTCCTTCTTCATCCCAGTCTTCAAACTCTGTTTTCTGTATCAGTCCTTCTGAACCCCAGTCTTCAACCTCTGCTTTCTGTGTCTATCCTTCTTCACCTCAGTCTCCAACCTGTGCTTTCTGTATAAGTCCTTCTGCACCCAAGTCTCCCAACTCTGCTCTCTGTAACAGTCCTTCTATACCGTAGTCTCCAAACTCTGCTCTCTGAAACGGTCCTTCTGCACCCCAAATTCCAACCTCTGCTTTCTATAACAGTTCTTCTGCACCTCAGTCTCCAAACTCTGCTCTCCCTAAGAGTCCTTCTACACCTCAATCTCCAACCTCTGCTCTCTGTGATAGTACTTCTGCACCTCAGTCTGAAACCTCTCATCTCCACTATCCCTCTGCACCCCAGTCTCCAACCACTGCTCTCTGTAACAGTCCACCTGCACCTTAGTCTCCAACCTCTGCTCTCTGTAAAATTCTTCAGCAACCCTTTCTTCAAAATCTGCTCTCTGTACCAGTCCTTCTCCACCCCAGTCTCCAACCTCTCCTCTCTGTAACAGGCCTCTGCATGCCAGTCTCAAAATCTGCTCTCTTTAGCAGGCCTTCTGCACGCAAGTCTCCAACCTCTGCTCTCTGAAATGATCCTTCTGCACCCCTGTCTCCAACCTCTGATCTCTACAACATTCCTTCTGCACCTCAGTAAAAATTCTGTTCTCTGTAAGATCCTTCTGCACCGCTGTCTCCAAACTCTGTTCTCTGTAACAGTCCTTCTTTACCCCAGTCTCCAACCTCTGCTGTCCGCAACAGTTCTTCTGCACCCCAGTATCCAAACTCTGCTCTCTCCAACAGTCCTTCGGCACCCTAGTTACCAACATCAGCGCTTTTTTACATTCCTTCTCCACCGCAGTCTCCAAAGTCCGCTATCTTCAACAGTCCTTCTGCACCTCAGTCTCCAAACACTGTACTCTGCACCGTTACTTCTGCACCTCAGTCTCCAACATCTACTCTCTGTAACAGTCTTTCTGCACCTGATTCTTTAACCTCTGCTCTCTGTAAGATTATTCTTCACCCCAGTCTCCAAACTCTGCTCTCTGCAACAGTCCTGCACACCAGTCTCCAACATCTGCTCTCTGCAACAGTCCTTCAGCAACTCAGTCTAAAAACTCTGCTCTCTGAAACGATCCTTCTGCACCTCTGTCTCCAACATCTACTCTCTGTAACAGTTTTTCTGCACCTGATTCTTCAAACTCTGCTCTCTGTAGGATCCTTTTCCAACCCAGGCTCCAAACATGGCTCTCTGTAACAGTCCTTCTGCACACCAGTCTCCAACCTCTGCTCTCTGCACCGATCCTTTTGCACCTCAGTCTCCTACCTCTGCTCTCTGTAAGACCCTTCTGAAACCCAGTCTCCAAACTCTGCTCTCTGTAACAGTCCTTCTGCAGAATAGTTTCCAACTTCTGCTCTCTGTAACAGGAATTTTGTAACCCAGTCTCGAACCTCTTCTCTCTGTAACAGGCCTTCAGAACCCCAGTCTCCAACCTCTTCTCTCTGTAATGATTTTTCTCCACCACAGTCTCCAACCTCTGCCTTCGGCAACAGTCCTTCTGCACCCTACTCACCAACCTCTGCTCTCTGTAAGATTCTTATGCACTCCAGTCTCCAACTCTTCTCTCTGCAACGATTCTTCTCCATCCCAGTCTCCAACATCTGCTCTCTGCAACTGTCCGTTTGCACCCCAGTCTCCAAACTCTGCTCTCTGTAAGATCCATCTGAACCCCATTCTCCAAACTCTGCTCTCTGTAACAGTCCTTCTGCAAACCAGTCTCAAAACTCTGCTCTCTGTAACTGTCCTTCTACACCTGAGTCTCAAAACTCTACTCTCTGAAATAGTCCATCTGCACCTCAGTCTCTAAAATCTGCTCTCTGCCACGATCCTTCTGTACGCCAGTCTCCTAGTTCTGCTCTTTGCAAAAGTCCTCCTCCACCAAAGTCTCCAGACTCTGCTCTCTGTAAGATCCTTCTGCACTCTAATTTCCAAACTCTGCTCTCTGTAACATTCCTTCTCCACCCCAGTCTCAAACTTCTGTCCTTTGTAACAGTCCTGCTGCTCCCCAGTCTCCAAGATCTGCTCTGTTTAACAGTCCTTCTGTACCGCAGTCTCCAACCTCTGCTCTCTGTAACCGTCTTTCTACACCCCAATTTCCAACCTCTGCTTTCTGTAACAGTACTTCTGCAACTCAGTCTCCAAACTCTGCTCTCTGTAACACTCCTTCTACACCTCAGTCTCCAACCTCTGCTCTCTGTAACATTCCTTCTAAACCCCAGTCTCCAACCTCTGCTCTCTTCATTGGTATCTCTGCACCCAAGTTTCCAACCTTGTTCTCTACAACAGTACTTCTGTACTGCAGTCTCCAACCTCTGTTCTCTGTAAGGGTCCTTTTGCAACACAGTCTTCCACCTCTACTTTCTATATCAGTCCTTCTGCACCACAGTCTCCAAACTCTGCTCTCTGTAACCATCATTCTGCACCTCACTCTGCAACCTCTTTGCTCTGAAACAGTCCTTCTGCAAACAGTCTTCAAACTCTGCTCTCTGCAAGAGTCCTTCTGCACCCCAGTCTCCATCCTCTGCTCTCTGAAACAGTCATTTTCCACCCCAGTCTCCAACCTCTGATCTCTTTAACAGTCCTTCTGTACTTCAATCTCCAACCTCTTCTCTCGGTAAGGGTACTTCTGCACCCCAGTCTCCAAACTCTGCTTTCTGTATCAGTCTTTCTGCACCCCAGTCTCTAACCTGTGCTCTCTATAACATTCTTTCTTCACCTCAGACTCCTTCCTCTGCTCTGTGCTACAGTCCTTAAGCGCCCCTATCTTTAACCTCTACTCTCTGCCACAGTCCTTCTGCAGCTCAGTGTCAAAACTCTGCTCTCTGTAAGATCCTTCTAAAACCCAGTCTCCAACCTCTACTTTCTGCAATGGTCCTTCTGTAAACCAGTCTCCAACATCTGTTCTCTACAACAGTCATTCTGCACCCCAGTCTCCAATGTCTGCTCTCTGTAAGAGTCTTTCAATATCCAAACTCTGTTTTCTGTAAGGGTCCTTCTGCACCCCAGTCCTAAACCTCTGCTTTCTGTTTTTGTCCTTCTGCATTGCATTCTCCAAACACTGCTCTCTCCAAGGATCCTTCTGCACCTCAGTCTCAAACCTCTGCTCTCTCTAACAGTCCTTCTGTACCTCATTCTCCAACCTCTGCTCTCTGTAAGATTCTTTTGCAACCCAGTCTCCAAACTCTGATCTCTGTAACTGTCCTTCTTCACCCCAGTCTCCAAGAACTGCTCTCTGTAACAGGCCTTCTTCACCCCAGTAGCCAAACGCTGCTATATGTAACAGGCCTTTTGCACCCAGTCCTCAAACTCTTCTCTCTTCAATGATCCTTCTCAACCCCATTCTCCAACCTCTGCTCTCAGCAACAGTCGTTTTGCACCCCAGTCTTTAACCTATGCTCACTGTAAGATCATTCTGCACACCTGTCTCCAACCTCTGCTGTCTGCAACACTCCTTCTGCACCCCAGTCTCCAAACTTTGCTCTCTGCAACGATCATTCTGCACCCCAGTCTACAAAGTCTGCTCTCTGTAACAGTCCTTCTGCACCCCAGTCTTCAAACTCTGCTTTCTGTAACCGTCTTCTGCATCTCAGTCTCCATCCTCTGCTCTATGCAACAGTTCTTCTTCACCCACGTCTCAAACGTCTGCTCTCTGAAAAAGTCCTTCTAAACCCTTGTCTCAAACCTCTGTTCTCTGTAACAGTCCTTCTGCACCCCATTCTCCATACTCTGCTCGCCCCAAGGATACTTCTGCACCCAAGTCTCCATCCTGTGCTCTCTGCAGCTTTCCTTTTGCACCCCAGTCTCCAGCATCTGCTCTCTGCAACAGTACTTCTCCACCCCAGTCTGCAAACTATGCTCTCTAACAGTCCTTCTGGACCCCTATCCCAAAACTCTACTCTCTGCAATACTCCTTCTACACCCCAGTCTCCACACTCTGCTCTAAGAAAGAGTTTTTCTGCACCCCAGTCTCCAACCTCTTCTCTCTGTAACTATCCTTCTCACCTCAGTCTCCAACCTCTACTCTCTGTAACAGTGCTTCTGCACCTCAGTTTCTAAACTCTGCTCTCTGTAAAATCCTTCTGCACCGCAGTTTTCAAACTCTGCT